>NC_086054.1:1500000-1792594 GCF_947568885.1 Cydia strobilella
GTCACACTTACCTACGAATTTACAAGTGCGACAGAGAGGCAACACGTCGAACGTGGTTCGCCTCAGAGCTGTAGTAGGTAGAAGCCCGGCGTTGATAACAGGAAAACAACAACTTAGTGTTTGAATACTCGTACATACTACGAATTGATAAAAAACGGGCCAAGTGCGAGTCGGACTCGCGCACGAAGGGTTCCGTAACATTACGGAAAAAAACAGCAAAAAAATCACGTTGTATGGGAGCCCCACTTAAATATTTATATTATTCTGTTTTTAGTATTTGTTATATTTATATTATTCTGTTTTTAGTATTTGTTGTTATAGCGGCAACAGAAATAAATTTGTAAAAATTTCAACTGTCTAGCTATCACGGTTCATGCAATACAGCCTGGTGACAGACAGACGGACAGCGGAGTCTTAGTATAAGCACATTTTAGACTGGTTCTGTAGTGTTCGACTTGCCGGCACTCAGTAACCGCAAAGACCACACAGCTATGGAATATGTTTTCCCATTAGTTCATTTTAAACCTTATTGCAATCTTCATAGAGTGGTAATTCAATAACCGGTTAAAACGGCCCTACCATTTTTTTATACTAGTAAGTAGCACTTGCGGTTTCACTTAACAATAGACAAAGGATAAGCCGAAAGGGGACTGTTTGAAATCTAAACACTATAAATCCTAAAAACCGAATGAATACCGTGAATACCGGTTATAAATCGTTAATTTTATTCAATAGATGTTTACTGTCTTGTTGAACGTGGTATTTTAATCATTTTGGATATCCAAAACTATTGTATTGTGTTATATTGTCTTTTGAGTAGGTACGAAAGGATAAACGTATTAAAACTTCTTTTGTTCGTTAACTTTAAGATAACAATCTCATTATCTCAAGGACAATAGACGTTTCAAAAAACTAGTATTTTTCCACTATTTTGAATATATGTATGTATGGATCAATAATTACAACTATTACAAGATTGTACCTATATGTATATGACAGAACTTATGAGCCGACTAGGTATAAAGGTTAATGTATACTGTTTAAGATTGTTGATTTAATTCAAGATGTTTACTGTTTTAAAAAACATGGTATATTTACAATCTCGTTAATACAAAAAAACCGGACAAGTGCGAGTCGAACTCGCCCACCGAAGGTTCCGTACTTTTTAGTATTTATTGTTATAGCGGCAGAAATACATCATCTGTGAAAATTTCAACTGTCTAGCTATCACGGTTCATGTACAGCCTGGTGACAGACGGACGGACAGCGGAGTCTTAGTAATAGGGTCCCGTTTTTACCCTTTGGGTACGGAACCCTAAAAACATTAATAACACCACGTATCTAGATAATCCAAGAATATTTTAGCTTTTGTGTTATTTCTTTGACCATAAAAGGATAATCCGCTTTTGGCATTTTTTTAAACCAGTAAAATTTATTGAGCTAATATCTATTGTTTACCATGATTAATCAAAGATGGACAGATTTACCACAATTATGAATAAGGAGTGAAAATTCCCGATAAAAAAGCTTGAAACCCCCAAAACGTCTATGCATTTGATATTTTGAAAGACCTCCATCTAAACTAGCGCCCCTAGCGGCGAAATTAAACGCGGTAGCCATTATTGCACGAGTATAAACATGCACCGCGATTGTCCGCTTAGTTCTAATGACTATGCACTATGCAGTGTTTACTGTTTACCAAACATCTGGCTAGACTAATAGTTGATGTCATCGTTAATTGTTTGAAAACGTTTGTTAACAAGACCTTTATAAAGTAATATCATTAGGCAATTTAAATCAGTAAATATAGCTACTTAGGAAAATGATTGCTTAAGCAGGTCCTGCTTAATCAGTAAACAATAAAATGAATTTCAAATTATTTACTTAGTTTACTGGGCTTATCAAAGTAGGCTTATGTGTATGTAGCAGGGTCTCTATTGTTTCCCATAAAGTTTTAAGTCATAATGTATTGTTTGTCCGCATTTTCGTTAGTCATAATTTGGTTTGTCTCAGCAACGCGTAACTTTTCAGGATTGCCATAAAACAAACCTAACCTAACCCTATCTATAGGATAACCTTACGAAAATCCTGAAATGTTAACGGTTTCAGAATTATGACTAATGATAATCTGACAATCATTAGTATCATTACATTGTGACTTTCAATAATTATGTCAAACAAAGGGATCCGGTATGTGGCAATGTGGTATTTTCTACAAAAAGGGACCTTATTGTCGATGGCGCTTACGCCATTATTAACGATGCTCCGATATAAATACAATGCCGCGCGACGCTGTGCGGAGTAAGCGCCATCGACAATAAGGTCCTTTTCATAGAAAATGCCCCATACCATATGGCAAAATTAAAAAGGACCATGATGTACAATCAGATGTAACGGAGTGACCAAGGGTATCCATGGTAATAGTAAGCCGTTAAAGGGCTTGTTCAGATATTTTTGAGAACCTTAGCCTTAAAAGTAGCACTAAAATATCCTACTTATTTGTTTATTGGGATCTTTTATCGATCTTCGATCGACTGTAAGTCCACATGCCAGGAAATGGTTGATTAACATGATTAAGTCAATTAAGACAAACTTAAACTTTCTCAATTAAGACAATCAAAGCAAATTTGTAATAATGTCAACAGCCGGAGTTTCCACCTACAGGGGCACACGGCGACTTTTTGCAACAATTCAGTAGCACTATAGTAGATGCAGAAATTCGTGTTTAAGTGTGCGAGGGTGTATGACATATGACCAGCGACAGCATCGAGGTTGTATAGATACTGTATCACAGCTGCATCACTGCAAAGTCTCCGTGTGCTACCACCCAAAGGGTTATGACAAATGACATATTGCTTAAAAATGTAACATTAATATAAAACATACCTTAGTATTAGTAGCTGCTGCAATCTCCAGAGCCCGCCTTGTCTTCTCCAGCTCAATCTCAATCTTCTTCTGCTGCAACATGAGCAGTTCCTTCTCCTTCTTGGCGAGGATCAGCTTCATCTTTTCCTCCTCTTCGGGTGAGGGGGTGCTTGTGGTAGCGGAAGCAGGGGGCTGTGGAGGGAAATGAGGTTTAGGATCATGTCTACTTGAACAAATACACTATTTCATTATTAGATAAGACTTGGACGAATGTTTATGTAAATGGGACCATGTTCAGTGCTACAGAAATACACTGCAGCAAACATAACATTTAAAAATACTTTTAAGTTGATTGTAACAACCGGAATAGTATGTTAACGTTTTGAAGCATTTTTCATATACAAAATGTTATGCACGCACATGTACACAATGCGTCTGCAAATATAGCAAATATAATACCATAATTTAAAAACTTTGTGTTTGTGGTTTACAAAATTGTTTGCAGACTTTTCTACATTAGTGAGTGTGAAATGAATGTTACCAAGATGTGGTAGATGCTATTAGTTCTCTGCATATACTTAACTGAACTTGGATTTTTATCATAAATGATATTAGAAAACTTGATACTCAAATAAATATGTACATACTTTACAAGAGCTATGCATAATACTAAGTGCCAGTTGCACCATCCGCACTTGACAGACTGATCAACGTCACCTGTCACCTGGCGCGCCACGGCGGTTTACTATGAAACTTTCCATACAATAAAATTTTGCGAACTCTTTAACGACGACAAACAGTCTGGTGCAACCGACCCTTAAAGTAACTATATCTAAATCAAAACAGAAACAACTAAAAAACACCTTTTTCAGAAAATTGGGATTTACATGGATGGTAGACTGATGGGGCTGTGCTTGTATCGGCCAAGCCGGATCGATCAGATTCACTTTAACATCAAGCTGGTATAGTTTGGTGGCCGGGAAGACGTCATGCCACGTTTCACGCAGCTTGAACATCTGTGATCTGACTTTCTCATCCACCTGCCGAAGTAAAATGTGTTAATATGTTGAATAGTTTGAAATAAATTAATATTATAAGCACAGAAACCCAGTTCTCAATGTTAGATTGTGTGCAGCATTTTTTTCTTTTGTATAATAATAATTTTACATACATGTTTTCTTAAAATACAAACTAACTAGCAATTAGGAATTGTTGGATAAATTTTTTTAGTCTATTATATACTGCAATTTAATTTCATTTTAAAAATGTGGCATTTTTAGTAAATGTGGTTTTCGAAACATTGTTTTAGCAATGTGGTATTTTTGCTACAAGGTGTTTTGACAATTTTGGAATGGTAATTTAGAAATTAAGTATTTTGAGTTTGCTATAATGATGTAAGAAACAAATAAGGCATTGAGAACAGGGTTTTAATAAAAAGGAACATTATAATTACCTGCTTGAATGTCCTAGTGAACATGTTAACAATGATCTGAGAGAACTTCTGCACGTAGGCGCCGCCAACATTCTTGATGATGGAATCTACTAAATAGAGCACAGGCAGCTTGATGTCCGCTTGGACCTGTACGGAGGAAACAAAATCTAGACTCCTAGGCCCGGCCCCACCTGGCAAACCACCCGTGGTTCGTCCGAGGCTGCCTCCACTTGTCTTCAATCGTAGATTTTATTATCAGTTAACAGTATGGGTAGGAATAATACAAAACATTTTCTTCATAAACCCTTTTAATATCCGGCGCGTAGTAAAATAAATAAGGACGAACTCAGTTTTAAAAAACTTTATTTCAACATTTTACACAACTGAAATAAGATCAGTTTATGAAATTGCCAAGGTAATTGTAAGTGGCACAGAAATCAGATGGTAATATCTATGTAACAGGTATCTCCGTTGTAATGTTGAGCAATCAACTTTCAAAATAAAATTAAAACAGGTTATTTACTTACAAAACATTGCAAAATATTACTTTTAATTTCATCATTCTCATGTTAGGACTATTTCCAAAGGATTAAGGCATGTTAAGGTAATCTTATTTTAAACAACTTCTGTGTAATGATGTTATCTGGCTATTAGCAACATGTTTAAGTACTATGCGGGTTTGTGTTATCACGATAAGCGACAATTGAAAACAGGATAAAATGACTTGTATTTAACGATACTTAGTTCTGATAGGACTAATTGCAGTTGGAGATACCCGTTTTCAAACCGAACCAGTACAAATGAGGTCGGCCGTCACATCAACACGTAAAGCACGCCACAGAGGCGTGCGTCAACGCAAGACACTTTCCCCGTCACGTGACATTTCCGCGAATGCCCATCGCCTAACTTTAAAAATGCAAATTCACCTTCTCCAAGTGCTTCTCCACGGTATCAACGATAACCCCCGCGTGGTCGACGTTCTCCTCGGCCAGGATAGTCAGCATGTTGATCAGCGGCTTGCTGTTCACAGTCAGGTCCGCAAGGCTCGACGCGTACTCGTCCGCGATTTCCTTCGACATCTTGCTGCACGACACTTGTCGCTTCTCTCAGCATACCACTATCTTCAACCGCACATCACTGCAAAGCACAGAATACTGAATTTTAGCTCGCTATTACGTCGGTCGCGAGATTTCAATATGGCGAGATAGTACAAGGACTATAAGGCAACACGTAGCAAACTTACATTAACACCGATAACACGCAACTGTTGATGATAATCTGAAGTTTGAAGGCAATCACCTCACGTACGAATCCGAGCACATATTTATGAAAAACTATGGTCACGTAGCACTATCAGTGCTTTATAAAAATAGCTGCTAACGAGACGTTCGATTCTCAGGCTTGCTCGATGTACAAATACAAAATGGCGACGACAGCACGAATACGATTCCTCTCCTCTCCCTCTCCCCGCCCCATCTAGCTAGGCCCGCGCACATGCGTCACCTCTAGTGCTACCCGAACCGACATTATCGTTATCGATATTGTTAAACTAGTTGGTCAAACTAATTTGTCAGTAAATAATAACAAAAACTATAGTTTGTCAAAAAAAAAACCTAGTAGTTAGTTAGTAATTAGTTTAGTATAGTACTTAGACCAAGGGCCTGACACTCTTTGATAGAGAAAGATAGTCTTATTGCGATTCCTATAAGAGGAAAGAGAAAACAGTGCCATGCTTTGTCCTTATCACCGACCGGGTGGCATCATAGGTAGGAGGCGATAGCGAAATATCGAAATTTATAAGAGTGAAAGAGAAAAAATCCTATGCTGCCCAAATTTTATATGAATATTCTTTTTCTTACCCCCGGTCGCTCGGTGGCGCGTCTATAACTACTTGTATATACTATGTCTATGACTTAGACCTAAGTTTTAGTTTTAATATAAGTACATTTTTTTTTTGTCACGATAATGTTTTGCAATAAAGTTCTTATCTATCTATTTATCTAAAGGACTGTCTCATTTCATAGACAGAAAGAATCATACTATCTTTGTCTTACATTAGTACTAGCCCCCAAAAGAGGATGAGTATAGTTTTTTTTTGTTCTTATTTACTGACAATTTGGTTTAACCAACTATAATTTCTTTTATGATTATCTTCTTTGATACACGTGGTAAATATAAGTTTGAAAACACAAACTCCACAAAGCCCATGTAATGCCCAAACGATAAGACATAGGGTATTTGACTACTAGTGAAATCAGTTTCTTTTTTGGAACTGTAAACGATTTTGCTAATATGGAATTTATATGAAACACTAGCATGTGACGTCACGATCAAATTACCTACTCTTTATAGTTTTATACGAGTTTTAAAATAGAAATTGTGTCTAAAAATAGCGGCTGTCAACACTTTTCTATTAATCTTCTGGTGCTTTATTTCTTGCACGGTGTACAATTATTTATTTATTATTATATTATGTTTTATTTCTTTTTTAGGTATTAGTTTTAGTTTTATAGGTAGTTTTAATTTTGGTTCATTAAAGAATATTTTTAGTATAAAGTATAAAAACAATATTATATTTACACAGATTTGGGTATTGTTACAAGATCGTTACATATGATAATACAATTCATTTTACAATATAAAGTATCGATGTTTAGTAAGTTTTAATATTGCAAGTGTGCTAGTCTTTATATTGCTGTACCCCAACGGCGTTTATGCTGGAACATGTAAATACGTTAAAATCTTGTAAAGCCCATAAAAGCAATGTATGAATTATGAATAGAATATCGATAAGTTTTAATCATATCGCACAATTCGCACAGCAAAAAGATATTTCTTTTTTCTTTGTCAAATTTAAAGTCGCTCCAGACTACGCGGCGCGAAGCCGCGAACGTGAAGTGTGGAGTTGATTTCGCTGATTAGCGAACTAGACTCCACACTCGCGTTCGCGGCTTCGCACATGAGTGTGGAGGGTCCTTAAGGCTGATATACATGCGGCGGTTTTAATTTAAACAAACTATTCTAGCGTTTTCCACTGTGACTGAAATGTAATCAAAGCTAATGACATATACGCGTTATGACGTTTTTTTTTCAACATACGTCTGTCTGTATTCTTAACTTTATTTACGAAAACTGTGACTAATATTTTAAAGAATGTCTTCGATAAAGACTGGCGAATTACTAAACTTTCAAGATTATTCGCCAGAGCACAATGATAGGAGTGCACGGTTAGAAGTGGAGGCAGTGCAATCGCATCAATACACTAGCTCGATGTCGAACCCAAATTACACGTATGATGAACCTAAACTAAACAATCTAAACAATGAAGAGCCTGAAACACCGCCACAAAGTAAGAAGTATTTATATTTTGGCGCTTAGCTTAATAAATATAAACTGCGCATAATATCTAAGTTGGTAACAAGCTTGTTCTCTTCATTTTTCTCTCTCTACACTTCTAATAATAATATACATGGTATAAAGCCATCGATAAACATTATTTGAGACAGTAATTAATTAATTAGTGTAATAATATATAGTTTAGTTAAATCGGCATACAATACTTTTTTAATGATGTATGTCTAATGTCAATTACATTAAGGATTAGTTTAAAGAAATATACATTGTATGCTCTAGCCATTCCCTTGGATTTTGATCCGACAAAGTATCAAACTAATGGCATTTTTCTAGATCAATTTATTATTCAATACATAAATACCACTTATTATAGTTTGTCAAAGGACTGTCTCATTTCAAACATAGAGAGAATCATACAATCTTCGTCTTACACTAGTACTAGAACCCAAAAGAAAAGGATGAGTATAGTTTTTTTGATTCTTATTTACTGCCAATTTGGTTTGACCAACTATATCTTACAACAACAAACAACGAAGAAGAGGTAGAAAGGAGAGCCAACATAACCTGGAGGAAATTCTGGTCACTGCAAGAAATCCTAAAAGGCAAATACAGCTTAAATCTAAAAAAGATAGTGGCAGATACATGCCTTCTACCGAGCCTGCTCTATGGGTGCCAAACATGGACTTTTACAGATAAAATAAAGAGAAAGATAAGAACCACCCAAAGAGCCATGGAGAGGAGCATGCTCAACATAAAAAAGATACAAAAAATAAAGAGTACATCTATAAGAGAAAAAACAAAGTTACAAGACGCACTAACTCAAGCCCTCAAATTAAAATGGCGGTGGGCAGGACACATCGCACGGTACAAAGACCATAGATGGACAATATTGGCAACGAAATGGAAAAGCCCAAGTGGCAAAAGGAAAGTAGGAAAGCCATATAAACGATGGCTGGACGATATAAAAGAAACTGCAGGGAAAGACTGGCTAAACAAAGCGGAAGACAGGTAGAAATGGAGAGAATTGGAGGAGGCCTACACCCAAAGAGGGGTCCAAATTAAATAAATAGATAGTAAATAGAATACATAGAACACTAACAACTAACTATAAGAAACGTACTAACCAATACGCTAAAACTTCTAATGTAAAACAAATGTAAATTGGAAATAAAAGGCTTTTTTATTTTATTTATTTATTTTTATTTAACTATATCTTAGTTAAAAATGTTGACATCTCTTTGGAAAGGATACTAAGGCCCACTTGCACCATTCCACTAACCCGGGTTAACCGGTTAAACCTGGAGTTGTCATGGTTACCAGTACAATATGACACTGGGTTAATGGTTTAACTGCTTAAGTTAGTGAATGGTGCAAGTGGCCCTAAGTATACTAAAGAGAGTTTTGACTAACCAATGTCTTTAATTCCATTTTTTTTCCAAAGCAAATCACAACTTCTGGACCATAGAGTATTACCAGAAATACTTTGACGTCCACACCAACGAGGTGGTGGAGCGGATCATATCGTCGGTGGTGCCGCAGAAGGTGTCCCGCAACTACTTTGATGAGAGGATCAAGGGAAAACCGGACTTGTATGGACCAATCTGGATATCTGTAACTTTGGTAAGTGCAACTCATGTGTTAGAGGAGGATATCATGTATCACTGCTGTTGTTAGACTGTGATAATTCTGTATAGTTCTATTATCTATTTTGTCAAAGAATATATCATTTAATTATAGGGTTTATTTATCATTTGATGTTCTTCATGATCAGTTCCATTTTATCTCAAGTGTGAACCTCTAACCAGATTGTTTAGATGAAATCTACAAATAATAATAATAATAAAAGACGTTTATTCAAGAAGTTGTAACATAGGTACATAATAAAAGTACACGATAATGCTTACAAACTAATTGAAAGGGAAGGTGGCTCAGCTGATGTCTGTGCCAAAAAGGCTTCGGGGCAGAAGGTTTTTAGCAACGGACGCTGTTATTCTGCCACCGCCGTAATTGTATCTAGCTAAGGACAGTATAAACATTTACACTTACATATAGGACATGATAGCAAAACCGACAAATGCAATAAATAATGAATTATTGAAATGGTGACATTCAGAGACAGAGGCAATATATAATATAGGAAAAAAAAAACAGTTTTTTTTTAAAGCGCACAATATTAACCTAAAAATCCGGCCAAGTGCGAGTCGTACTCGCGCATGAAGGATTCCATACCAGTACGAAAAAAAGAAAAAAAAAAAAACACGTTTGTTGTATGGGAGCCATACTTAAATATTTATTTTATTCTGTTTTTAGTACTTGTTGTTATAGAGGCAACAGAAATACATCATCTGTGAAAGTTTCAGCTTGATAGCTAGATTAGCTAGAACCACGATCAGTTCATGAGATACAGCCTGGAGACAAAGTCAGACAGATGGACAGTGGAGTCTTAGTAACTATGCTAACTGTGCTAAGTGAACTATGATTTAGACGTACCAGCATCAGCTGCCTGTCTAAAATGAAATAATAATAATAATAATAATAATAATAATAATAATAAACGCCGCCGCCCTGGCCCGCAGGACTTTATAAGGATCGAGCGAGGAATATTTCAGGGTGACAGTCTGAGTCCCCTGTGGTTCTGCCTAGCTCTGAATCCCCTCAGCACCCTGCTGAAGGATTCAGGGTTAGGTTGCCAGCTTCGGAGAGAGGGTGAAGTCATTTCTCACCTTCTGTACATGGATGACCTCAAGCTATTTGCGCCAAATAACCAAGACTTGATGGTGCTATTGAAAACCACAGAAGTTTTCAGTACCGCCATCAGAATGGAGTTTGGTGTCGATAAGTGTGCGGTTATGCATGTACAGCTGGGGGAGGTTGTAAATTCAACAAATTTACAACTTTCTGAGACAATGTCTTTCAGATCTATCTCTGAATCAGAAACATATAAATACCTTGGTATGTCACAGTCGTTGGGTATTGAGGGCGAGGGTATTAGACGGTCGGTGAAGGAGCGCTTTTTCAGTCGGCTCACAAAAGTCCTTAACAGTCTTTTGTCAGGAGGCAATAAAGTGCGCGCCTTCAACGCCTGGGTAATGCCCATACTCATATACTCCTTTGGCATACTAAGGTGGACTCAAACCGAGCTGGACGCCCTGGATCGGAGGGTCCGTCTACTACTCACCACACACCGTATGCTACACCCACGCTCGTCAGTTATGAGATTGTACATCTCACGGAAGTGTGGAGGTCGAGGCTTCCTTAACGCCAAAGATCTCCACAACCGCGAGGTGTGCAATCTCAGGAATTATTTCCTTAACAACGAGTGTGGGATGCATCGTGATGTGGTGGCAGTGGACGGGCACTTCACGCCGCTCTCCTTGGCAAGCGAGAACTGGCACAAACCTGTGGTACAAAGTGCTGCGGGCCGCAAGGCGGTATGGGAGAGTAAGGTGCTACACGGGCGGTTCTACAAGGCCCTCACGGGACCCGATGTAGACCTGCTCGCGTCGGTGAACTGGTTACGATTCGGGGACCTCTTCGGAGAAACCGAGGGTTTTGCCTGTGCAATTGCGGACGAAGTTATGATGACGAACAACTATCGGAAATATATCCTGAAGGACGGTACGGTCGACATTTATCGGGCATGCCGCCGTCCCGGAGAGTCACTCAGGCATATCATTTCCGGTTGTTCTCATCTTGCTAACGGCGAGTACTTGCACAGACATAATCTCGTAGCCAGGATTATTCACCAGCAGCTTGCTCTTCTATACGGCCTTGTGGACTGCGAAGTACCGTACTACAAGTATTTACCTGTGCCAGTTCTCGAGAATGGTCGTGCCACGCTCTATTGGGATCGATCTATCATCACTGACAGGACTATTGTAGCCAATAAGCCTGACATTGTGATAATAGATCGATCGCAGCGCCGGGCCGTGCTCGTCGACATCACCATCCCCCATGATGAGAATCTCGTGAAAGCCGAGAAGGACAAGTCCAGTAAGTACCTAGACTTGGCTCACGAGATAACCGCCATGTGGGATGTTGATTCGACGATCATTGTCCCGATAGTCGTTTCAGCGAACGGTCTCATAGCGAAGAGTCTCGACCAACACCTTGAGAGACTCTCGCTAGGTGGTTGGATCAAGGGTCAGATGCAGAAGGCGGTTATCTTGGACACGGCGCGGATAGTCCGCCGGTTCCTCTCTCTGCGGCCCTGACCACCGGCAGCTTGGGCCTTGCCCCGCTGCCGGCGGTACCCTAGGTTAGGTTTTTTATAATGTGTTTATATATTTTTTGTAATGTTTTATAAGTGTTTTTGTATTTTACTTTTATATCCATATTATAAAAACCTAGCCTAAGATGAAAGATAAATAAAGAGAATAATAATAATAGGGGTAATTGCTTGAGATTAAGACATGTTGAGTGAGAATCAACTAAAATTACTTAAGTGACCTGTTTAATAATATTAATTTATTAATGTTTCAGATCTTTACAATAGCAGTAAGCGGCAACATAGCCAGCTACCTCCAATCCGCTAATAAGGCTGTTCACTGGCGCTACGACTTCCATCTAGTGTCGTACGCGGCCACGGCCATCTTCTGCTACGTCTGGCTGGTGCCTGTTGCGTTATGGGCCGCTCTCAAGTGGACCACAGTGACGGACGGGCAGGACGAGATAGAAACTCAGGTATGGTACTATAGCAGTAAGCGGCAACATAGCCAGCTACCTCCAATGAGGCCGTTCACTGGCGCTACGACTTCCATCTAGTGTCGTACGCGGTCACGGCCTTCTGCTAAGTCTGGCTGGTGCCTGTTGCGTTATGGGCCGCTCTTAAGTGGTCCACAGTGACGGACGGACAGGACGAGATCGAGACTCAGGTATGATACAACATAGCCAGCTACCTCCAATGCGCTAATAAGGCTGTTCACTGGCGCTACGACTTCCATCTAGTGTCGTACGCGGCCACGGCCATCTTCTGCTACGTCTGGCTGGTGCCTGTTGCGTTATGGGCCGCTCTCAAGTGGACCACAGTGACGGACGGGCAGGACGAGATAGAAACTCAGGTATGGTACTATAGCAGTAAGCGGCAACATAGCCAGCTACCTCCAATCCGCTAATAAGGCTGTTCACTGGCGCTACGACTTCCATCTAGTGTCGTACGCGGCCACGGCCATCTTCTGCTACGTCTGGCTGGTGCCTGTTGCGTTATGGGCCGCTCTCAAGTGGACCACAGTGACGGACGGGCAGGACGAGATAGAAACTCAGGTATGGTACTATAGCAGTAAGCGGCAACATAGCCAGCTACCTCCAATGAGGCCGTTCACTGGCGCTACGACTTCCATCTAGTGTCGTACGCGGTCACGGCCTTCTGCTAAGTCTGGCTGGTGCCTGTTGCGTTATGGGCCGCTCTCAAGTGGACCACAGTGACGGACGGACAGGACGAGATCGAGACTCAGGTATGATACAACACAGCCAACTACCTTGGACCTTATCTCAACGAGATAGGATCTACGCATGGACAGTTGATACCGTCTCGCATGATAGATTTAAGATACCTACGTATAAGTATGTTCCTAATGCTATACCTAACTACTTAACTGCTTACTTAATTTTAGTGTACCTATTTAGTTTAAGATTATTTTAGAGCGCACCGCCAACAAACAGTTTCACAGTTTGGCGAACATTAGATTAAGGTACTTATAATGTTATAATTTTTGTTAAATTTTCAATAAAAAAAAAAAAAAAAAAAAACCTCCAATCCGCTAATAAGGCTGTTCACTGGCGCTACGACTTCCATCTAGTGACGACACGCGTACGAACGCGGCCACGGTCTGGCTGATAAAATACAAAAACAATTCAATAAACTTAAGCCTAGTCAAAAAGTCCCCCACGAGTTGTCCCCGGCATGTCTCGTCGTCATAGTAAAAATGTAATAACTCTGATATTGATATAAAAATACATCTTTTACAGACTTCAACCACCCCAACAATGATGTCCCTATTCTGTCTGTACGGCTACTCTCTCTCCATCTACATCCCCGTGGCCATCCTGTGGACCATCCAAGTCTCCTGGCTGCAATGGCTTTTCGTACTCATGGCGGCTTTAGTCTCCGGAGCAGTACTCATATTTTGGCTAATGCCCGCGCTGAAGAAATCTAAGTATTACCTCCTTTTAATAGGGTCGATAATCGGTTTTCATTTTTTGTTAGCGACTGGTTTTATGTTGTATTTCTTTCATGTGCCGAGTGTGCATGTTGTGCCGGCTGCTTCGACGGTCGCGCCGTGATTATGTGTAAAGTTTGCAGTGGGATTTTTTGGTAAAGAAGGTTGAGTAGATATGTACTCACTTACTACTAAGATTTTTAGTAATTTAACCGTTTTCCAGGCATACGAGTACGCATACGATTTTAAATCACATTTAAAATCGGGTCTAAAGGGGCCCACTGACTATCAGTACGCCGGACGATATCGGCTTGTCAGTTAGAACAAAAATTTGACAGTTCCGAACCACTGACAGGCCGATATCGTCCGACGGACTGATAGTCAGTGGGCCCCTTAAATAAAAACATAATATAAATAATAATAAAAAAATAAAACAATAAAGGTAACAAAATAAATTCGCGATAGACCCGATTTTAAATGTGATTTAATATGTGTTCAAAACGCGAAAGTTTTAAATGTTATATAGTAAGATTTATCGACCACATACGCGCCACTAGAATTTCAACTTTATTATTCAGATTTAAGGTTCAAACTAGATTGCACTTTCGGGAAATGAATCATCAAATATGGATTAATAATTGGAACATATTTGGATTTTTGGGGAAAATCTTATAGATTGGTGCAGTCTGGACCGCCTGGAAAAGGTTTAAGTAGGTAAGATTAAACAGATAGAAATAAAGATGTTACCATGTTCCATGCCTAACCGATTTTTACCACAAAATTTCCGATTACTGTGTATTAGATTGAATGCACTAAGTCAGTATAATAGGTAAAAGTAAAGTACACACTGAAACTTACTTTACAGTACACATGGTGCTACTTTAACGCACTAGCGCGATAATTAGCACATTACGTAACTATGTCGATAACTTAAAGGGCCATATGTACTGTAAAACGTTGTACGATACATGTGCGAATAGGTAATTCGCAACTCGTGTCGATTTAAAACACTCTTCGGTCGTGTTTTAATTTATCGCCACTCGTTGCGAGTTTCCTATTTTTCGCACTTGTATCGTAATGTACTATTATTGTTAGATTATTTTCAACCATAGTTTTTTCAATGTGTTTACTGGTACTTTTACCTTAATGGGTAAATGCTTAGTAACATGTTAATCTGCTAATAACTCTAATATGTAATAAATACTATTATTTATTTCCTTTACAAGTATTATTGAGACGGAATAAATTATAATCAATAAGGATATAATTAGATAGAGCGGTACTGTCATAGTAAATTTTGTAACCGCTGTAAATTCACTGCCATCTATCGACATACTTTAAAACTAAAAATGAAGATTTATAAGAATACGTTAAAATGTATTTAAACATGGATAAATTATTTTTTTATTTGCATTAATTATTTTTATATGATTTTGACCCATGTTCTTCCATTAATATGCGTTAAAATTATAAATAACAAACAAAACCGTCAACGCCCTCTATACGAGACTAGGCCAAAACTAGTGGCGCCCTCTGATCGAGAATCAAATTTTCGTGATTTTTGAGGCACGTTTTTTCCTTAGACTGTATCCATCTATTACGGAGTTATATCTATCTTTGATTATAATGCTATGCTAATATTAAGCATTTATCTTATCGAATATGTTGTTAATGTTTATTTTGAAATCCTAATTTGTTTTATAATAATTTAAGTACAGAATTATTTTATTAGCTTGCATAATCAAATGTCAAAAGTAACGTATTTACAGATAAATAATTTATAGCATTTGATTTTTTGGAGTTTAAAACGTATAAACTGTTAGATGAGGTTTTGAAGTATTTTATATTTCTACTACATTCCTATTTATAGATAAAATGATTCACTGTGTAAAAGAAACTTATTTATAATTGAAAATAAATTTAATTCTTGAAAATAATTTTATATTTATTCATCAATAATGGACCCATCTCAAAACCCTGTGTTCTTAATATGTGGCATTTTCTATAAAAAGGGACCTTATTGTCGATGGCGCTTACGCCATTATTAACGATGCTCCGATATAAATACAATACCGCGCGACGCTGTGCGGCGTAAGCGCCATCGACAATAAGGTCCCTTTTCATAGAAAATGCCTCATATATAATAATACCTACTACAATATTACCATTAATTCATTATTACCATTAATTCATTATTGTCTGCCATACAGTTATCTCAAAATAATATGATACCCGTACCAATCTCACTTATTGAAACATTGTTAAAACAGTAAAGCTATCAGGTAGGTATTAAAAACTTAATCAGTTAAAAATACAATGTACAATATTTACAAGATAAATATACAACTTTAATCCATTATATCATTTTCATTTGAGTACAAAGTAGGACTTGTCGAGCAGCCAAACTTTAACCTTTTGGACGCCAATGACCGATATATACGCACCGCAGGTTCAACGCCAAAGACCGATTAATCGGTCATAGACCACAGAGCAACATAGACCTACATGCATAAAGTTCAATTTCACTTTTGACACTTCGGTGACGTGGCGTCTGGATGACAGCTTTTGTGTTTGACACGGCGTCGAAAAGGTTAGATCCTACAAAACTCGCAGATTTTATAAGACAATACCTACGAAGGTACAGTTTTAAACCAGGCATACCTTTAGTATGTGATCTGAAGGGGGCAGCACAGTAGCGTCAGGAGCCCCTGAGAGGAGCAAAGTGTAAAGCAAGGACGCTATAAACGATGAATTTAGTACATTAACCCGCCATTTCCTATCTCTATCGCACGCGCGTAATTATATTGCTGTCTCGCCGATGATGCCGGCGGTCAGTGCGAGTGGGACTGTGGGAACGGGACAGCTATATAGAGATAGGACATGGCAGGTCAATGTACTAAATTCTTGCTGTTTAGCGCCACGCACCATACCACTAACCCGGGGTTAACCGGTTAAACGGAGTTACCATGGTTACCAGTACAATTTGACACTTGAGTTAACGGTTTAACGGCTTAATCTCGGGTTAGTGTCCTTACTTTGTCAAGTTTAAGTTTTCGTTTCGGCCACAAGATGGCAGATCCTCCGCGCAGTCTCGCACGAAATTATTCCTGCTACATCTCTTTAAGTTTGTGCAAAGTTAGCATGGTCAGAGTCTAGTAATCAACTTTTCAATCAGTTTTAAGGCGGTTCCCTGAGCCAGAAGGCGAAAAATCTCCTTATATGATCATGTTTTTCTAAGAGGCGTTGATATTCGTAGACGTGAAAAAAATATATGCAGTTCTTGACTATATTATCCTTAATAACATAGCTTCCGATAAACAAATTATGACCTTCGCTCGATACAATTAGTTCCCAAAGTAACCTCTAACTCGGACTTTTAATCAAACTTTACTCGGTTATTTATTATGTGATACTAGACAAAAAAAGAAGAAAAAACAATCTTAACTTAAATAGTAATTTCATAGCTTTAGAATTTCGATATTGTAAGGTACCGTTTTTAAAATAAATAAAAATCGACATAATTCGATCAAAATTGACACTTGGCGCGAATGATCTTTCCCGTTCTTTCTTGCGAAATGTGACAGTGACAGCGGCAAACCGATGGAACAGCCTTAATGCAGGTATCTATAGAAATATGATAACTAAGTCTTGATCAATCAGTCGGCCAGAGAGAATGCGTCGAAGCTCTTGATCCACGCTTGTCTGTGGTAAGATGGCGGAGAATCTTCCGCCGCGCATTGGAACGTCCCCGCTAACTCTATCAGCATGTTTTCTGTAACAATATGTAAGTTTAGTTATCGTAATAGGGTTCATCCATTAATTACGGCACACGAATTTCGAGGTTTTTTGACCCCTCCCCCCTCCTTGTCACACTTGGTCAAATTTGGCAAAACCTCCCCCCCTGAGAACAGATTAGGAAAGAAAATAACACGATTATCGTTCCAAAAACTTGTTATTTAACTGTACAGCGAATAAAATAATTCAAATAAGTTAGTGACGTCACAAAGTTTGTGACTCTTCCCTCCCCCATGTCACAACATGTCACATTTTCTTGCCCCCCCTCCTCCTAAACGTGTAATGAAATTAATGGATGACCCCATATAGTTTCGTCATCATCATCATAACCTAAGAGCTTTGCTCTTGTCGGTGGAGAAATTGCCAATCCTTTCTTCGTAGCAAGTCAGTAATTATTTAGATAATTACTGACTCTGACTGACTGAGCAAGTCAGTAATTATTTAGATAATTACTGACTTGCTACAGCTTGCTTACAGCTTTACTGATGTTGACAATCAAGATAAAAGTGAGAGCCCTAAATAAACCTTCAAGAGCTATACAAGATATCGAAAAACCTGACTTAGTAAAACTTGTAACAAATTAAATCACAATATTTAGATCAGTGCCCTGTTTATCAAAAGCTTGTAGCTTGTAATACAAGCGGAACTCACTTTTTGACGGCTTTTGTTAGAAAGGGACTTCCACTTGTATTACAAGCTACAAGCTTTTGATCAACGGGGCCCAATACGGTTTTTACTCACTATTATTTTTAGTCGCTTAAATAGTGAATAAAAACCGTACTGATCTAAATATTTTGAAATATGTCACGATAGTTTAAGTGAAATTAAATCACTTTTCATTTTGTTCAAGTGGCCATGTCGCTCAGACGCATAGTTTCCGAGATATAATCGAAAAACCAAAAAATGGAACCTTCATACCCCCCTCTCCCCCCAGCACCAGGGTTACGGCCGGGGACTTTTGATATGTTCACCTCCTAACTAGTCCAAACAAAGCTACGAAGTTAAAAATTGTGTTCCAAGCATTTCCCTCTATAACTTTTTTTGCGCATATATTTCCTGGCCTATTTAAGGAAAAAGTAAAAAGGAGGTTGTATTCCTAGTTGTCCCCACCGGGAACAGATGGGAACAGGTGCTGCATACAAATCATTCCCATTTGTCACCGCCGCATGTCACATGTGGAGACAAATGGGAATACACCAAACATCTCAGCTTCATTTACCAAACATCTCAGAGTGTTTAAAACCCCTCATGGTGTCAAGGAACTCCAGCGCGGCCCCCTCGGCGCCCCCGAGCCGCGCGCAGTACTCCGCGTCGCGCGACACGCGCTGGTGCAGCACCCACATGCCCCCGAGACACACTGATACAAGCGATGACGATAAATTATCTGTTGACAACGCAATTTTTTAATTGAAAGGAAAATTAAATAGCAGGTAGCGATTATCGTTTTAATTTTTCGAGTATTAATCCTGCACCTAACAACCATCTCTTTTTAGCCCAGTGGTTGACTGGTAGAGAATGCCTTGTGGCATTAAGTCCGCCATTTGTACTTATAATTTTATGTGCAATAAAGTTTAAAATAAATAAATAATAAATAAAATTAAGAATCATCTAATGCGAGGTACAAGGGTACAACCGGTAAAAAAACCGGTTATCAGTTTATAACACTGATGCGGTGTCCAAATGTGGAATCAGATCCAGTGTGATGAAATGAAACTTTAAGCTTTTTCGAACACTGCGTGCCTATACGGTTAAAATCTAAGTTCCGTTATCTGCAAAAAAGCAAACAAGTAGATGAACGAATAAAAGAAATTGTTCGCGGTATAGGCTCTATATATATGGTCCGTTGTGGTCCGTTATAATATAATATACGTGGATGGTAATTCAAATCTAAAAATAAAAACCGGCCAAGTGCGAGTCGGACTCGCGCACCGAGGTTTCCGTACTTTTTAGTATTTGTTGTTATAGCGGCAACAGAAATGCATCATCTGTGAAAATTTCAACTCTCTAGCTATCACGGTTCATGAGATACAGCCTGGTAACAGACAGACAGCGGAGTCATAGGGTCCCGTTTTTACCCTTTGGGTACGGAACCCTAAAAAAGTAAGTAATATAAGAACACGTTAAAATCTTGGTCTAAAATAATTATACCGGTTTCGAATTCGTTCCAAATTCAAATGCGAGTTAACCGGTTACGGGAACGGACAGCGAGCGGTCCTCTAAAACAGATCTTTTAAGTTTATGGTACTAAACCGATTAACCCGCAAAATAAATCTTTACGTAAAGCTCTTTAAAAACCGGTTTCTGGAATTGTACTGACCTTTGGATGATTGACAAGCCTTCAACATGAGAGAGCATATCCGCAGGGCGTATACTAGGACTTGCATCAGCACGAGTTGACAATCACACCTGAAATAATTGAAAATATATAAAACTGAAACATTGGAGTAATACATTCGTTTTCCAGTACTATTCATATTGTTGTCATTTTTAATACAATTAGATTTTTTGTTATGTAGCTGGATTTAAAGGTATCCAGTATTTAAGGGATGAGCTTGTAATAAAATACAGCTTGTTCCTTTTAAATATGTCATACTATTAATTTTGTTTTTATTAGCCTTTTGGCTATGAAAACACAAGAAGTCATAAACCTCAATTAATCTAAGTTACAAACCGGTTAATTTGAATAATTTAACCGGTTACGACCCCTGGTTAAAAGGAACAAGCTTAGGTATCTTTTATAACAATTAACCAAAAACAAATATTATTTAACTACTATCAAAGGGGGTATTAAACTATTCACTGTGTATTTTTGTTTGCATAAAAAACTTGTGTAAACGTTTATATTAAAAATGTTTATTTTC
This sequence comes from Cydia strobilella, assembly GCF_947568885.1. Classification (NCBI taxonomy): domain Eukaryota; kingdom Metazoa; phylum Arthropoda; class Insecta; order Lepidoptera; family Tortricidae; genus Cydia; species Cydia strobilella. The sequence continues at coordinate 1,520,466 of NC_086054.1, forward strand.
TGTCAATAAAACATCATCATTCTAGCCTTCAGTCGCCCACTGCTGAGCATGGGTCTCTCTTCGTGTACGCCACTTATCCCGGTCCTGGGCTAATCTCATACAAAAGTGCCCCGCGATTTTTCGATCGTCATCCACCCAACGAGCCAACTTATACTAGTGGCTCTGTGAGCGAGCATAACTTAAAACTGACTAAATGCACCGCCTACAAATTCTCTGCTTTGCCCGAAGGTTGACTGGTAGAGAATGCCTCATAGCATTAAGTCCGCCTTTTGTACGATTGTATTTTCTTTTGTGCAATAAAGATTAAATAAATAAATAAATGTACGGCTTCGCCATTTTGAAAAAAACCGAAAACAAGCGACAAAAAAAATTTATTTAATTATTGAACCTGCTCACAAAATTTAACGAAAACCGGTTGAGAATTGCGACATTTTTGCCCATGCTGAGACGGAGACCTTCGCTAACGCTCGGTCAATAATCACCTAATTTTATATTAAAGGAAAAAATGGAAAAAGTTACGCTTCCGGCTTCCGGTTTTTTTCCCTTTAATATAAAATTTTGAGTATCGCTCGCAGACGTATTCTGCATGTAAAAAATTGGTTCAATAATCACCTGTTTTCCTGTGAATTATGCCTAGCGTTATAGTTGGTATAGAACCCTAGTAGATCCTGCGCTGTAGTGAGCGCCTCTGAGACTAAGTTTTGCCTCTCTATACACTTCAGCGCCACTTCGATCTGCTTCAAGAGGACGTGTAGATGGCACGAATCTGAAATATGGGATGGAGAATTATTTTTTTAAATGGATGATAGTCTATGAGTTTTTAATGAAGTAGTTAGCCCAGACAGCGTACAAGAAAACCGACCAAGTGCGAGTCGGAGTCGAGCACGAAGGGTTCCGTACCATTACGCAAAAAACGGCAAAAAATACGTTAGTTGTATGGGAGCTCAACTTAACTATTTATTTTATTCTGTTTTTAGTATTTATTGTTATATGGAAATATATAATCTGTGAAAATTTCAATGTCTAACTATCACGGTTCATGAGATACAGCCTGACAGACAGCGGAGTCTTAGTAATAGGGTCCAGTTTTTACCCTTTGGGTACGGAACCCCAAAAAGAAACGCAGTCTACCTTTTTTGTAAAGCAACACTCCCTGCTCCAAATCTATCCTCATATTCCCACTCCCGCCACAAACCTCCTCATTTGTTCTCCTCAGCACCCTCAATATCTGGCAGGAGACGGACGGCATGGGGCGGCACGAGATGAGGGGTTTGAGGAGGGTGCGGAGGGGTAGGAGGGTGGCGGAGTAGAGGAGGCCGTTGTACAGGGTGGCGCAACACTGGAACAAAAAACAATTTTATGAGAATAGTGATTATTAACCAGTTACTGGTATAAAAAACCGGTGGTATTAAAAAAAAACTTGGACCTTAAGATTTTCTCACTTCGCTCGGTCGATCATACTAACGTAACAAGTCACAAGAATCTATTTGTTGACAGTATTGATACACTTTGTCCTCGTAAGGCCTTATCTCGTATTTTTACTATGACATAATATAGTCATATCGCTAATTTATAGAAAAATTTAAACCTTGTTGTAATCCCGAGTACTAAATATTATTACTATATTCTGTTTTCGTCGTGTCGTTAGGACATCGTCAAGGTCGGTACTTCACTAGTACTAATGTGTTCAAAATATCATCTTACCCTTAACCGGGGTGAATAGGGATGGCGGGGGTGAATAGGGACCAAACCTTAAATGAGATTTACCTGAAAATTTCTTAAAAACTACCCGTTAAAACTACTACACTATAGTATCTACGTTATCTAGACTACATCATCATCATGTTGTGCCGACCCCACATAACGTGGGATAAGGGCAGGAAGAGGGGATAGTATATACAACATCTACAGTTGAAATTAACCATATAGGTATAACACTGATTTAAACTCACGATTTTTACTCATTATTATTCATAACGACGGGACTTAATCGCGTAAAATAAGTTTTAAATTTACCTCCGACGATTTTCTATTTAGGTATAATAAGAAAACTAACCGTGGCGTCCAGTAACGAGCAGACATCACTTAAAACATGTAGAATTCCATCTTTCGTATTTTCAGTAATTTTTTTGACTTGTTCCTTAGGAACTATCCTGGTTGAGCGGTCGAGTAAGAACGCTATAGTGGCCACCATACGTCGCGCTAATATGCCTTGCTCTTCTTTGTACAGTGCTCTGAAAAAATATAAAACTCCACTATTCATAAAAATCGGACAAGTGCGAGTCGGACTCGCCCACCGAGGGTTCCGTACTTTCTAGTATTTGTTGTTATAGCGGCAACAGAAATACATCATCTGTGAAAATTTCAACTGTCTAGCTATCACGGTACATGAGACAGCCTGGTGACAGACAGACAGACGGACAGCGGAGTCTTAGTAATAGATGGTAATAGGGTCCCGTTTTTACCCTTTGATTGAGAATGGCACAAATAACACCGCCCGGGCCATCTCCCTTATTAATAATATCATTACACAGGTCCCGGATGCCGACATATTTGCTGATAGGCCGGGAAAGTTTATCAAAGCCGCCATAACGGCTTTGAACTGCACCCAACTTAGTAATAAGTAATTAATAATTAATTAATAATTTTATTGTTTATTGACTACGCTGTTTTATTATTTTTATTATTTATGTTTGACTTGGTTGTTTAACCGTAATTAGATTTGTTGTCCTTTTATGTAGTTTGTAATTCTATAGTGTTATTTGTGTCAGAATCTTAGGTAGGTTAGCGTGGTATGGGCATGTGATGAGGAGGGATGAATGCCATATAGGCAAAAGAATGTTAGGGATGAATGTTGATGGACGGAGAGCGTATGGTAGACCCAAAAAGCGATGGATGGATTGTGTGAAAGAGGATATGAGAAAGAAAGGAGTGAGTGCTGAGGTGACGAAAGATAGAGGTGAATGGAAGAGAAAAACATGTTGTGCCGACCCCACATAACGCGGGATAAGGGCAGGAAGAAGATTTGTGTCAGAATCTTGTATTTGTTAATTAATTATGCATAATGTTTACCGTGTAAGCGATTTGGTATATTACTGTAAGCTTATATGAGATAATAAATAAATGAAATGAAATAATGAAATTTTAATCGCGTTAGACCCGTTAATGACATTAATTATGTGTACAAAACCCGAGTTTAAAGTGTTATATTTTTTTTTATACAGTGTGTCTGTAAGCGTCTGCGCGGCCATGTAACGATAGATATAATACGTTAATAGACACTGTATATAAGAATATTATTTTCCGCCACGGCACGTGTCTAGCACGCTCTGTGTCTGTAGATATAATTCAACCGTTTTTTTTTAAATCTGATTTTTATTGAGGCCAACCAACCTTTATTTATTTTTTATTTATTTTTATTTTATTGGTATTAAGGATAACAACAGCCGTAAATATAACTAAGACATAATTATGTTTACATAAAACAAGGCCAATAACAGTCATCCATTGAGTTACATTATGCAACGATAAAAAAATAACAAAAAAAAAATAACAAAACACGAGAATGTACATTACATAAACACAAATGCTCGCTGCGCTAGAAGTACTACATATTGGTTGTAAAATGTTTAAGTAATATAGTTTAGTTTACTTCTTAAAATTATTTAGATTTAGAGTTGCGATATTGCACCAAGTACTCACGAAAGAGGTACCAGTGTACCACTTGACTGACCTGCCAGAGAGTAAGCTCCGCCTCGGTACCGGTACAAACGTACCGGAAACGTCGATGTACCGCTGGTCCATGTCCCGCTGAAAAGCAGTCGTAGCGCGGGACTGCACCTCTTTTAACTGCTGTTGCACTTTTGTGAGTACGGCGCATGTTGCTTTCACGATCTGTACGATAACTTTTTTTAATTGAACAATTTAGAAAAACAGAAAAAAACCGGCCAAGTGCGAGTCGGACTCGCGCACCGGGGGTTCCGTGCTTTTTAGTATTTGTTGTTATAGCGGCAACAGAAATACATCATCTGTGAAAATTTCAACTGTCTAGCTATCATGGTACATGAGACACAGCCTGGTGACAGACAGACAGACGGACAGCGGAGTCTTAGTAATAGGGTCCCGTTTTTACCCTTTGGGTACGGAACCTCTATTTAAGATTAAATGTCAAGGTAGTAAGTCAGCTGACGGCTTTAAAAAAACAGGCTCAATTGATTGATGAGAACAAATAATACCTTTCAAACAACTACTGATTCCATTAAAAAAATCTTTCTGTCCCTTGATTGACACTAAAGTAACCAGCAAGGGTCGAAACCGGTTTTACTATTTCTAAGTACTCAACATTCCATTTTTGTTATTTAATATTTGTTTTAAGAAGGCTAAGGCCTAAATTCAAATAAATTCTTAAAAGCAAAAAAATTGTAACATCAAATAACGTCAATTAGAATCCGGTTAATTTATTAACCGGTATTCGATTTCCACCCTGTGATTGGTCAAAATAAGTTTGTTTGTAGCTTTTAAAATACACTAATTACTTTGTCTAATTTCTCCGCAACATTTTCGCCATTAGTTATACTAGTCAAATCCTCATGTATGCACCCAACAGTCATCTGCCCCTCCCTCTGCTTTGACACAGTAGTGGCTGGTACCCGATGGAAGGTGCTAAAGACCCGACAGGGGCGCTGTGATTGGTCCAGATCTGTCTGGAGCTTCTCATTGTAGTCGAGGAGCGATGGCTGCTCAGTTGTGGGCTCAAGGATTGATGGGAGTAGGCTGGTGAGGTTCGGTGTTGCTGAAAATATTAAAAAAAATTTAAGGTGCGTCCAGGCCAGAGTGCGTAAAATTGTGCACTTAAAACGAGTCATGCTCGAGTTGTGCTAATTAGGCGGTATCGGTAGCTCTCGAGGCCCTCTATCGTTGGCCTCCGTTTGATCTGAAAAGACTGACCGTTTGAAAGCGACATTATAATTTACATGTAACTTACTGCTAAGTCTAGACCTGTTCTTTATTATTACGCTCTCCTCAGTCATATGCTAACTTATTTTGATGATATAAAAATAGGTCCTCCCCACATCCACTCATCACATACCAGAATAGTATATCAAGACTTTTAGATGCTCGTCAAAGTGATATCAGAGATATAATTATATCAATATTTGATGGCAACTCGGCCTTTACTATCCTGTGAAGTCTCCCACCAGCCATTCGACTTAGCAGTGTGTTTCTACATACCAGAATTGTGTGATTTGTGTAGCTTCCAGAAGTGTGCTTTGCTGTCAGTCTGAGCGGCAGCAGAAGATGTCTTTACCCTCCTCTGGGTTAGAGACAGGTTGTGATTGGAGCTTGTATTGTTGTGCCGGTGACTGAAAAAATATGTGTTGATTAGAATTTTAATTATCAGTTATTTGGCACTGGCTTAATGTAATGTAAATAAATTTTCTTCATACTCCTCTCCCTCGCGTTGTCCCGGCATTTTGCCATGGCTCATGGGAGCCTGGGGTCCGCTTGACAACTAATCCCAAGAATTGACATAGGCAGTGCTAGTTTTTAAGAGCAACCGCCATCTGACCTTCCAACCCGGAGGGGAAACTAGGCCTTATTGGGATTAGTCCGGTTTCCTCACGATGTTTTCCTTCAACTGGTAAATATCAAATGATATTTCGTACATAAGTTCCGAAAAACGCATTGGTTTGAACCGGCCGGGGTTTGAACCCGCGACCTCCGGATTGAAAGTCGCATGCCCTTACCGCTAAGCCACCAGCGCTTACACAACAAACATAAAGTTTCTTAAGTTGAAAAAAACTATAATAAGAAATGATACTTTGTTTGTATGATTACGTAATTTTGCAGGTTTTTCTACAATAATACTAGTCAAATCTAAACTAAATCTCACTATAAAACTCCCGTGAGACTCAAACATATTAAATTATTTTAAACCGGGTCACTCACGTATTATTAAGTCGAATAGCTCGACATGTTTCGGTCCAATTACGATTCGAATTACAATTCGGTTAATTATTATTAATAATACGTGAGTGACCCGGTTTAAAATAATTTAATAAATCTCACTAGTCTAAAGAAGTTACATTATAGCATGTTTTTCATCCAAAGTTAAAGGGCTAAGTGAAGATAAAGCAATCAATTTTACCTTGAGGATATCTCATTATTTGAAACAGTGACTTGAGTCAATTTCACTTTGGTGGATTCTAGCATCCTGCATCTCTCCTTAATGCTGATTATTTCCAAATTCTGTAAAAAAATATAATGTGATTACTCTTGAGAACTATTGATACATAATTCACCAGGATTGTTTTACAAGGACTACTGATTTATAAGAACTCTCTACACACAAGCCACAAGGAGGCGTGACCCCAGATAGAACTCGGACTAAGGGATTATTTATTATAGTAAAACATTCTTTGAGCGCAGCATTTTAGGTGTAAAGAGGACCAATCGTATCAGAAACACCACACTGTGCATAAAAACCCGCATTGCTGACATCGGCGAGAAGACTGCTAGGCTCAAATGGGACTGGGCCGGTCATGTCTGCCGCATGCATTCAGACAGATGGGCTAGTGTAGCTACCAAGTGGATGCCAGAAGTGGGGCGCAGACGTGGCAGGCCCAGACAGAGATGGCGGGACAACCCAGACACTTTTCTCAACAACTGGCGGGAGACACTATATCGGGAATCGTGGAAGACAAGGGGAGAGGCCTTTACTCAGCAGTGGGACACCATAACAGGCTAGTAAAAAAAAACATTCTTACCTTAAAATCCAACTGTGTCCTCAAATCATGCATTTGTCCATTAACAGCTGCCAATTTCTCAGTCCATTCCATCTGCACCTTCTCTTGAGCTTTTATCTTCTCCATTCTAGCATTATCCACTGACACCTGACAAGACTTGAGCTGCGTCCGAAGAATAGACGCCTCACCTTCCTTTGTCACACATTTGTCCATTAATTTACCGTTTTCTGATTTTAACTTAGCATTCTCCTCTTGCAACTGGAGAAGTTGTCGGTAAACATGGTCTGGATCTTGCCCCTTATATACCTTGTCATTATATATTAAATCATCATTGTATTTCATTGTCTCTCCGTTTGATATTACTTTTGATGACATACCGGGTAGAGGAGAGGAGATTCTAGTACACTTATCTTTTAAATAGATAGATGTTAGGTGTGGAGAGTTAACGGTTGGTTTTTTAAACGTGATTTCTTTACTTGGGCCGGGTTCTGCAAACATTTGGGTGCTGGTAGCACCCGGCTGCATACAGAGGCTGAAGTCTGGAAGGGTGGTGTTGTTGCCGTAAGCCTGCTCGCACGCCTGGCTCGCCATGAGCAGCATTTCGTCGTCATTGTCGTCTCCCCAGTTATCGAAATCTTGAAAAACATAAATGGTAGTTATAACCTAGTAATGTTTGTGAAAATCAAATTTATTTAGCAAATCGCTTTTATTTGAGATAACGTATTAAAAGATTAAGTTTACTAGTGATGTACAGTATAGCAGTGTAGTAAAATGTATCTAACATACCATCATTCGCAGCTGCATTTTGACTAAGAGGAAAATTGTGATCTGATATGGTAATATCTAACTTAGCCTTCTTTCTTTCACCAGGCTGCTGAGGAAAAAATCTTTTTGACATTTTTATTTGAAATTAACTAATTAAATCATCGTTTATACTTCAATTAAACAATAAATAATATTGTTTTCGTTCAACTTTGGCGGCACAAGGAATTGTCAAAACAGCTGAAAATGACTTACTCGTTAGTGTTAAAGCTAAAAACGCTTGTATTTAGTTGTTCAAATAGAAGAATGCTGAATAAAATAACGATTTAAAGTATTACTCAAACAGCTTTCCAAAACCATAAACAATTTTTCTCAGTTTTTAATCTTATGCTGAGTTTACACTTGCAGATTCAGTCCGGTCGTGTAAACTTGTTCTCAAAACTCGTGTAAACAGCGCGTAACTCAAGCGTGACATTACCGGTTTTTGGACAGCAACCATAGATACAGGAGACGCGCAAAACTTGCCCCTTTCCTTCAATTTTTAATTTAGTTTTTAGTTCGTCGTGGAAATTCAGTTTGAACAGTCGTGTACCATGTCTATCGAATATAAACTTGGTGATTTAGTGTGGTATGTACCAGAATACTAGATTGAAATCAAGTATTCAAGTTAACATGAAGTCTACAGTTTAATATAACCGGTTATGTGTTTGTTTCAGGGCAAAAATGAAGGGTTTCAGTCCGTGGCCCGGCCGGGTAAGTTATCCTGATATTTCCTAAGACCTATTTAGTATAACGTTCCAACTAAAAACATTATGTACTTGTTGATTGTAAACAGCATTTTCAATGTTTGTTGATCACTCGAACCGGATTTTTTTTGTAAGAAGTATAGGCGGGAAATCTATTATTACGTGTAAGCTTGGCCATTCAGATTGGCGTTGGCGTCCCCTAGGCTCTGTTATGATAACGTCGTAGAGTTTAAGCGAGGGAACTGTAAATCGGCGTGTTATGATGCTTTAGTTATGAGGCTAACCTCTGTCAGAACTAACTAGAAATGATGGTGGTTTCAGGTAGCCATCCCGACTCCTGAGCTGTCCAAGCCCCCGAAAAAGACGGCTGTGCAATGCATCTTCTTCTTCGGCACCAATAACTAGTAAGTATCTTATATATTTCCACTAGACAAGCTATGTAAGATATGTTGTTATATTGATATTTAGAGTGTTTTGGGACATACCTGTTGTTATGTATGTATCAACTCAAGTCAAAATAATATAGGTCCTAACCTAGCTCATAGCTCATCACACAGTTGTGCTTTTAATATAAAAAAAATACAAGTTTGTTTTAGGTACCTAACTTTTATTGAGCCTTGTAAAAATCCATCTTTTTCTAATAAGCTTGCAACACCTACATCATAATAAAATTATTTTCTTTACATATACCATCTAAATAAGGCTATAGTTTGTTTAGGGACTGTCTCATTTCGGGCTTAGACGGACAGTTATGCTGTCTTTGTCTTGCACTGGTGCTGGCGCCCAGAAGAAGATGAGTGTAGCTTTTTTTGTTCTTATTTACTGACAAGATTTGCTTGACCAACTATAATTTACAAGTTAAAAGTCCAAGAAATCTTTTTTTTTCCCTACTTACCTTTTCTTTTAAAATCTGTTTGCAATCTGACAAGAGTAGGGACTATTTAATAGATATAATATGTGAAGTGTTGCCAGTAACAGCATGCAGGTGTTAATATTAAAATCTTGTTGACATATTTTAATATTTACTCTTGTTGCTATGTTATTTAGATAGGGCCTGGCTAGGTTCAATAACCCTATTTCACCTTATAATATGCTTCCAAATAATATGTGGCTTTCCAGCACAGAAGGGTCCTTATGCTTCAATTGCAATAAGGATGTTTCCATCTGAGAAATTCACTGTACTTAGCTCTTACTTGGCAGAGTTCTGTTCCGTAAGTTAGAAATAAACATAAAATTTGAGTGTATGTGTAAACTATTTCCAATATATATATCATTAAGAGTGAAAGACAGATTGTATTATTTATCTATCTATCTATATCACCGAAGCTTCTTCAAGTGTCTCAGATAGTCTTCAGGAATCTTAGCTGGGAAGACTAGTCTTAAACGGTAGATGGCTAAACCATCTAAACATCTGAGGACCTTTTTTTTATACCATGTCGGTGGCATAAAACAGGTGACATATATATGGTAAGCAGCCTCCGTAGCCTATGGACGCCTGCAACACCAGAGATATTACACGCGCGTTGCCGACCCTTTAAAAACCTGTACACTCCTTTTTTGAAGAACCCCATACTGTACTGTAGCCCCTCGGGAGAACCTCGGCAGTCGGCAGGGAGCTCATTCCACAGCCGAAGCGTCCGCGGGAGGAAATTCCTCTTAAACCGCACAGTACGCGACCATTTAGGTTCTAGGGTGTGAGGATTAACACCCTGCCGATGGCGATGCCGATGGACCTGGTTCTGATAAAACCAGCAAAAACCGATATAACACACAAGTGGATCTGATATGGATAGTTTAGAAGTGGTTTAGAATGATGGTTAGAAAACTTTTGAAGAGAAGAGCCAACCACAGTAGAAATCATCTTCATCAGTTTCAGGTATCTCAAAGAGCCACAAAAGTTGTTTTTAGTTTTCAAAGTTCTTTCTAAATTTAAAGGTCTTTTGGTTCTTGAAGAGCCATAATTGTGGCTCTAAAAGAGCCGCAAGTGTACTAGCCTAGGCACAGAATAAATAATAGTACTAGGTACAGAAGTTTCACTCTCTAACATAACGCGTCTATTACGACAGATATGACCGCCAGGTGGCGCAAGCGCGAGCAGGCGTCCTTTCCTTAGCGGTGAGCGGCAACTACTATGACTAGACACCAAAATTGGTGTGGGCCGCATGTACTTGTAGCGACGCAACAAAATCGCGGAGAGAGCTACGCCTGGCAGAACTGTATCTTTATTACTTATACTGTTTAGGGTTCCGTACTCAAAGGGTATAAACGGGACCCTATTACTAAGACTCCGCTGTCCGTCTGTCTGTCACCAGGCTGTATCTCTTAAACCGTGATAGCTAGACAGTTGAAATTTTCACAGATGATGTATTTTTGTTGCCGCTATAACAACAAATACTAAAAAGTACGAAACCCTCAGTGGGTGTCACCAGGCTGTGTCTCTTGAACCGGCTAGACAGTTGAAATTTTCACAGATGATGTATTTCTGTTGCCGCTATAACAACAAATACTAAAAAGCACGTAACCCTCAGTGGGCGAGTCAGACAGCATCATTTTCGCGATGCGCGCGCGGCGTGAAACAGCGAGTGCGTAACATTAAATGTGACGTTTTCAACCAAAAGGTACCACATTGTCGCTTGTCGATAAGGTTGATTTCGAATTGAAGCTATGTGGAAATAGCGCCTTATTGACAACCGACAACCCTTTTGGATGAAAATGGCACAAATAGTGTTGTGTTCCTGCCGGTGAGTAAGGTTGCCAGAGCTCGAGGGAGAGGAGTGTTAGGGTCGGCAACGCGCATGTAACTCCTCTGGAGTTGCAGGCGTACATAGGCTACGGAGACTGCTTAACATCAGGCGGGCCGTATGCTTGTTTGCCACCGACATAGTATAAAAAAAAATATATTAAGGGTTTTAAAATATTCAATTAAGTTTAAAAAAATATGGTGTTTTTTAAACATGTCAAAGAGTACATACTACTGTTAGAAATTTATCTTAGAGGTTTTTTTTAAAGTTAGGCAATTAATAATTCTCGTTATTTACCAATTATAACTTGTCGAAAAATTAACTGTAGATTGTTTTCCAACGGCAACAAATTCTCTCTAAGTATTCAGAATATGCCTTAATTAATTCAAATTTTGAAATGGACAATTAATATTTAAAAAAAAAAAATTTGATGTGACGTACTTGCATTTTACGCCGCGCGCGATACCCAAAATGACGCGCGGAGACTTAGGCCTACTGTCCACGGAAGCGTAGCTGCATAGACGCGTACTTGTCATTGTACGCTTGCTGTACGCTTGCTTGCAGCCTACATACAAAACCGCACAACTCTGTCGACGGAGCGGCAACGTCGCGTCAGCGACGCTGCATGCAAGCTTCACGCCGCTGGGCGTACTGCATGCTGCATGTCATACGCCGGGCTACATCGCAAGGAATAGCACGTTGAGTTTTTGTAAATAACGTCTTCATCGTTGGACGACATTCTCACGAATGAAAGGAAATGTAGGCTACGATACGCTTACGCTACGCTTCGTGGACAACGTCTGTACGCCGGGCTACATGGCAGCTGCACTGCGTATTCATGCAGCGTCTATGCAGCTACGCGTCGTGGACAGTAGGCCTACTGTCCACGACGCGATAGGCTGCAAGCAAGCGCACAATGACGAGTACGCGTCTATGCAGCTACGCTTCCGTGGACAGTAGGCCTTATGTTCAGCGTTGAATAAAAAGTATAAATAATGGAGGTACAGTTCTGCAAGTGGGCGTTATCTAAAATAAATATTGAAAACATGATTCTGGACATTCTTGGGCTCATTCTACTCAGAATCGACAGCATTCTCCATTCTGCCATTAAAAAAAGATTCCATTACGTTACGTGTGTGATTTTTTTTTTATTTGTATGTAGTGGAATGTGCAATTTTCATACAAATTTTTGGGACTTTTTTTATAATGAGGATTGAATATCCTATTGATTCCAAGTTGAAGGAACCCAAAAAGACCAGGATTGGACGAGAGCTTGTTTGGATACCTTAAGTATTGATACCGGTACCGGAATGCTACTTTAACGGTCGGGTACCTTTAAAAAGACCGGTCATAACCGTTTTTAAAAGTACCTTTTCAGTCCCTGGTGCCTACCCCCCCAAGAACAGGGGGGGGGAGGGTCGGTTCCCTATGTCCAATCTATACTATATTTCTTTCTGCTCTTAGCAACTAGGGCAAATTGTATATAATTTTCATATATGTACAGTGGAATCCGTTTATTATGACTCCGCTTACACTGACCAACCGCTTACCATGACGTAATTACTGTGCGAAGTTTGGTTTTCATATAAAATTCTGTGACAAAGTCTGATAAGATAACTTCGCTTATATTGACAAATCGCTTACTTTGACCTATAAATCCTATTTTCATGAAATTATGTCCGGTTATACTGACACATTCGCTGGTTTTCGTGGCCGTCCCCACGTCTATCCTTGCGAGAACGTTTAGGGCGTGCGTGGCGTGCAAGTTGTTTTAGTTTTGATTCTCAGTGACAAGTTGATAATTGGTATACAAGGTTAATAAAACCCATATCTCACAAAGGAATTTGAGAAAAATTTGGAGAAATTAACAAAAATAAGAAGTTAATCAACTATGCTTTATATGACATCCGCTTAGTTGTATTTGTCACTTCCCTTTAAAAGCGGATTCTACCGGTGGAATCCGTTTATTATGACTCTTATACTGACCAACCGCTTATCGTTTTCACCGTTTTCATATAAAATTATTTGTGACAAAGGCGGATAAGATCACTTCGCTTATAGTGACAAATCGCTTACTACGACGTTTGGTGCGTGCTTGGCGTTTAAATTGTGTTAGTTTTGATTCTCGGTGAAAGCTGATAATTGTTTTTTCAACATTTCTCACAAACGAATCTGAGATTAATTTAAATAAATTAACAAAAATAAGAAGTTAATAATAATACTATGAAATAAAACTATGAAAACGGATTATATCGCGTATATTGAATTTATAATACATCCCGACGTTTCGAACTCTTTACAGCGTTCGTGGTCAACGGGTGGGATAATACTATGCTTTATATGGTTGACTGGTAGAGAATGCCTCAAGGCGTTAAGTCCGCCATTTGTACTCTTTTTGTGTAAATTTGTGCAATAAAGTTTAAATAAAAAAAAAAATATGTATGACTTCCGCTTAGTATGACGTATTTGTCACTTCCCTTCGATGTCATTATAAACGGATTCTACTGTAATTTAGGGACGAAGAATTCATTTTTGAAATAATTATCCTACAAAAAAAGTGATTTTTGCACAAAAAACTGAAAATAGATATAACTTTTGTGACAATTTTGGCCTTTACAATCAGTGTGGCAATTTCCACTAAAAAAATCTGACAATTCAGCCCATTTATTCCTTATCCTTAAGTGTCACTTACAAGTAGGCACTCATACTTTTTTGTAAAAAAAATAAATAATTTGTAGCGCGTGGCGGTGACGATTTTCATATAATGGCCAAAGTCAAATATTCATTCATAATAATAATTCATAATTCTTTAGTGCAACCATGGTACAGTATAGATGTAAATTATAATATACAATGTCTCACATGGACCCTGTATTAAGGTGTTAAGTCCGCCATTTGTACTCTTTTTGTGTAAATTTGTGCAATAAAGTTTAAATAAATAAATAAATATTTTTTTTTTTTTTAAAACACCGAATTCAGCATTTTAAAAGTATGAATATAATGCTTGTTCCATGCGTTTTTGGCCTTTTTTGGTACAAATTTGTGGTGTATTTTTTTCATACAAACTTTCAAAATCGCAAATATTATAAGGAGAAATTAAGCATAATTTGAAAACTATAAGTATACTTCCAAAGACAATTTTGTTGAGAATTTAACGGAGAATATAATTCTCCTAGTCATTTTTATTGTAGCTTTCACAGTATTACTAAAAATTAAACAGAACTAAAAATGGGGATAAAAAGTGTGGGAGGGGGGGGGGGGGGGAAATAACTTCTTGGTGTGTTTCTACTTCTATTTATTCTTATATAAACCTATAACTATAGTTTTGTGCTTGGCCAGTTTTTTATTAATACTGAACTACTGAACATTAAAAAGATTTTTAGTGGTAACAACTAGAAATCCTTTTTCTCGTCTTTTACCAGTAGTATCAACTAAAAAAAATCATCTTTGAATTGAATTGAATTAATTGAATATAAAAAAAATAAACCCTAACTGAACAAGTTTGGGAACAAATCAAATTATTTTATTAAATCCAATCCAATCAAATTATTTTATTATCCGGCCTTCACCACTGGAGGGCTTCGTCACTTTTTCTTTAATATATGACATCTATTACAGTTTTTAAACCCTAACTATTAAAAAAATAACCTCTAACTTATCAAAAATAACCCCTAACTTATAAAAAAACCGGTCAAGTGCGAGTCGGACTCGCCCACCGAGGGTTCCGTACTTTTTAGGGTTCTGTACCTCAAAAGGAAAAAACGGAACCCTTATAGGATCACTCGTGCGTCTGTCTGTCTGTCTGTCCGTCTGTCTCAGCCTATTTTCTCGGAAACTACTGAACCAATTAAGTTGAAATTTGGTATACATATGTAAGTTTGTGACCCAAAGACGGACATGTAACGCAAACAAATGAAATTTAAACATGAGAGCCACTTTTGGGGGGTAAATGAGAAAATTAAAAAATAAAGTTTTTCAAACTATATCATGTTATATGTATATCAAATGAAAGAGCTCATTGTGAGAATCTCAAATATATTTTTTTTTATAATTTTAGGATAAACAATTTAGAAGTTATTTAAGAAAATAGGCATAAAATGGCCATTCCCCCCTTTATCTCCGAAACTACTGGGTCTAAAATTTTGAAAAAAATATACAAAATAGATCTTTACCTATAGATTACAGGAAAACCTATTAAAAATTGCAGTCAAGCGAGAGTCGGACTTAATTACTTAGTTTTTGATCTGACCCCTACGGGTTTTTTAAAGACATTTCACTCACGTTTCACATAAAAAATACATTGTTTAAATTGTGTAATATACGGAACCCTTGGAACACGAGTCCGACTTGCACTTGGCCGGTTTTTTTAGTGTATGTTGTTATAGCGGCAACTGAAATACATCTGTGAAAATTTCAACTGTAGCTATCACGGTTCACGGCCTGGTGACAGACAGACGGACAGCAGACAAACGGACAGCGGAGTGTTAGTAAGTAATAGGGTCCCGTTTTTACCCTTTGGGTACGGAACCCTAAAACATACAAACCAAACCTTCAACCATCAGTCCGTAGATAATCATAGCAGTATTTTACCAACCGCTTCGGTTAAGTGTTAAGTGGACTTAGGGCCAGTCGCAAAGTTCTTGATTATTTTACGTTTTTCTAATCTAAACCCTTGCTAACAGTGCTTGGATCGAGGACAACAACATCAAGCCGTACCAGGAGTTCAAGGAGCAACTCATCAAGTCCTGCAAGACTGCTGCCTTCAAGGAAGCCGTCAGCCAGATCGAGGAGTACATCGTTAACCCCGAGGTAGGTCATTAATTCGTGAATGTGTTCGCGACGGTCGGCAGCATCTAGGAGTGGTAGCGAGAGTTTTCTTCGCGGCCGAGTGTTTTCTTTTTTTTTTTACAAAACCTACATAGCTAGTGATGAAATAACTTCAAGATGAACATGGTCTTCAGTAATGAAACAAAGACAACTAAATGTTTTTAACTTAAAACAGCTAGCTCTAATCAAAGGGTTCAACAGCAAAGTTGCTAAGGAGCTTCTAGGGCTCAAAAGACACAAAACCTGCGCGGTGACTAGAATACTGACTGGACACTGCAAGTTGAACAAACACATGTTTCAAATAGGAAAGAAACAAGATCCGACATGCAGGTTCTGCCAGGAGTCAGAGGAGACTGCAATGCACATTCTCTGTTCCTGTGGACCACTAATGTCAAAAAGAAGTACCTACTTAGGGCGGCACGTACTGCAACCCTATGAGGTACAGAACATTACGGCCCAAAGAATCTGGAATGTTCTGGATTCGACGGGCATTAGTAATGAGCTTTAAAGGGCCGTCACAATAGATCACTGTTTGGTCGACGTGACACTCAAAGGCCCACAACGCCCCAATAATAATATATTAGTAGTAGTAGTAGTAAATCACTTTATTGTACAAAACAAAAATTGATAACATGAAATTCATATAAATTTAGGTACAAAGGCGAGCTTATCCCTAT
Organism: Cydia strobilella; assembly: GCF_947568885.1. Lineage (NCBI taxonomy): Eukaryota > Metazoa > Arthropoda > Insecta > Lepidoptera > Tortricidae > Cydia > Cydia strobilella. Next base: position 1,536,965 of record NC_086054.1, read on the forward strand.
AAGGGATTTCTTCCAGCTAACCTTAGAGTAAATGAGTGGAAAATTCGAATTAGATAGATAGACAAACTTACAGAACGTACAATAATATTTAAAAAGGAAAACTACAATATTAACGTCTACGAATAACTAAAATACATCAATTGCATTATGCAATAAAATAAATATGTACTAGCATACATAAATATATAGTACTAAATAAATATTAAATAAATATATATATATATATTTTTATTTTATTTTATTATTATTATATATATAATATATAAATAATATATATATATATATTAGCACAATAATAATATATTAATACAGCCCGGCAACTTGAACATGTCATGCTCGCTAAGTCTTTGCTTACGGTGGCGTCGTTGATCGGGTCGCTACTTTCCCGAATGAAGGTTGAGGGAGACGATGGCTGAGATACGCGTCATACTCGTGAACGGGTGCTGTTTGTGGAGACCGGTCTGTTTAAGTTTACACGGGCTTCATTTTACCTATGTAACTTTACTTTTGAGTGGCATTAACGTGAGGCACTTCATTCGGTTCTTGTCTGTTTGTCTGATTTAATATCTTGTCTTTTTATTAATTATAAAACAATTCAAAGGTCGGAGGCCCTTTACATCTCTAGATAATTTGATGATCTTTTTTTATTATTATATACATTTTATCTCTGACACCTACAGACTTTTACATCTGTAAACAATTTTAGTACTTCTGTTATTTGTATAGTTTTTTTCTTGTGTAATTTAACTTTTATATTTATGTAATTGTTTTTTGTAATTTTGGGTTAATGTTATTGGTTGTAAAAATTGACATGTAAAAGTGCCCCTGTGGCCTATTTGCTGAATAAATGTTTGATGTTAATATATTTTTCCTTTTTTATTGTGGGACGTACCACATTATTACAATCTATAAATTGTATATACAGATGTCAATCACAATGAAAAAATCAACGATGATCAACTCTGGTCAACGTGGGTCTCGAACCCACATCCTTGGATTGCCGGTCCAATGCGTTACCAATTGCACCACGTTGACCAGAGTTGATCATCGTTCATTTTTTCATTGTGATTGACATCTGTATATACAATTTATAAATGTTTGATGTTTGAGCTTTAATTGCTGGACGTATAAGCTTTTAAACCTAAAACACAGTCAATGTTAGTTTGAAGTAGGGCTTCCATTCCAATTCCAGTATTGTCAGGTCTCGGTCCCGCGCCTTTTTTCAGTCCCGCTTATTGTGGGATTAGGAGCGCAGGATCCCGCGGGGTTTGTAGTCCCGCATGCTGGACGTTTCAGAAACTGTTAAAAATTTAATCTGTCAGCGGTCAAGGTTGCAGCAGGACTATACAGTGTGGAAAAAAATTATGAACCCTGGAGGAAAAGTGCCTTAAAACCTTAAGTTAGCTCATTTTACTTAAGGGAAACATTATAAAAGAATTCTTTAAAAAAAACGAAACTGCATTCAAAGATTTTTTTTTAATTCGCTTGTCTCGCCCGGGAATAAACACTCGCTATTTTATTCTACTAGTCGATAGTTAATGTTAATGATAACATTTCTCCAAGAAACATTAGGTCTTACACTCGTCTGTCGTACAAAATATCCATAAAATCGAATATTTTTAGCCAAGCGAAATGGAAAAAAAAGAAAGTTCTTTGAATGCAATGCAATTAAGAGAATGTTTACTTTAAAAAAAGAACTAACTTAAGGTTTAAGGCACTTTCTCTCCAGCGTCCATTATTTTTTTCCACCCTGTATAGTCAGCCGTATCTTATATGTTCGCCACAATCTCGGGCTAATACACTTAAATCTATAATCAAGAAGTCTTTATATATGTGGGAGTTCCATGGCCAAATATTTATGCTTTACATAAGTATAAAGCTTTAAAAGGAATTCCACCAACTAGTATGAACAGCCTTTTCTATTTACTGGCCATATTGCAAATACCGGGATTCAGAGGAGATTGAAAATATGCCTTCTGGAACATAATGTTGAATTCTTATAATGTTGGATTCTCGAAATGTTGGATTCTCAAAATGTTGAATCTCAAAATGTTGTTTAGTAAAGCTTAATGTTGATTTCTCGAAATGTTGGATTCTCAAAATATTGAATCTCAAAATGTTGAAAAGTAAATCTATCGTACTGCCTGGAATGCCCACTGTTTCTTTTCATAACACATATCACAACTTAACTCCGGCTCCGTCTAGTTAAGTTGAGAATTCAACATTTTGAGAATTCAACATTTTGAGATTCAACATTTTGGGAATCCAACATTTTGAAAATTCAACATTTAGATAATTTAACATTTTGAGATTCAACAAGTTGAGAATTCAACATTTTGAGAATTCATCATTTTGAGATTCAACATTTTGGGAATCCAACATTTTGAAAATTCAACATTTAGAGAATTTAACATTTTGAGATTCAACATTTTGAGAATTCAATATCATGTTCCTGAAGGAAAATATGCTAGTTAGTTTGAACGGGCTGTTTCAACACTTTCAACTGTACAGTAAATCAATGGTAGTGTCTATTTTCCCGAGGCTGCCATTTAACGGTAATTAATATGTCCGCTCGGCGGTCTGTCCGTGACGTCCGTGTTCGTATGCCACATATCACAGAAAATGTTTAATAACTGCTTTCCCTGTAGCAAAGGGCATATGTGCCGCGACATTTCTATTAACATACGCTCTTTTGAGTTTACTGACTTAATTATACTTACGTAGAGGAATAAATGAGTAAAACCTCGACATGCAACTTGATATTTAAATAAAATATTATAAAAGGACTATAATAATCGTTGGGATAGTAATTGAAATTGAAATTGAAAATCTTTATTTCAGGTCTGTCGGCCCATATTTTGTTAGTTTACAGTTCTTAAAAATATATTAGTAAACACACATAAATTGTAAAATAAATAAATTAAAATTATAAATAAATTAGCTTCAATATGGTAAAAAGATGGTAATATGTAGAAAGTAATATGTAGTAATATGGTAATATGTAGTAATCAAACAAACTTCTTTTTAACTCTGCCAAATGCTGTGTTTGTAGTTTTAGCCGTGCGCGTGATCCAATAATTGCGAATTACGAGCTGGGACCCGAGCCCATAACTCGTGTCTTCTCGGTTAAGGATCTTGGAGTTTTCTTCGATACGCGCCTCACGTTTCACGAGCACCTGTCATCACTTGCTAAGGACTGCTACCGAAGACTGGGCTTTCTGATTCGCAACATGCGTGACTTTAAAGAGCCATTCGCACTGAAACTGGTCTATAACGCCTTGGTTAGAAGTAAGTTGGAGGCCTCGTCGGTCGTGTGGCACCCACGCGAGTCAACGTATGCCTTGTTACTCGAGAAAGTTCAAATAGCCTTTTTAAGATCCTTGTACAAGAAAATGTACGGGTATTACCCGTTTCTGTACCCAACCAAATTCTTGTTAGGGACCCTCGGTTACAACTCGTTAGAGGTCAGGCGAAACTTTTCTTTATTGACTACGGCTTTACGGGTCCTGCGTGGCGAGTCAGACTGCCCAGAGCTGGTGTGCAGCCTGGTACGACTTTTTGTCCCTGACGTTCCCAGGATGGCTCTCAGGCCCCGCCGACGCGACTTATTGGCAGTGCCGGCGCGGCGGCTCGCACTGTGTCGCGAAAGAACTCGCCACTTCTTCGTGCTCTCACACTATTGAATGCGCTCCTGACATCAGCTACTGACTGCGATATGTTTGCGTGGCGATGGACGGCTGTGTGCAGTGAATGTCTGAGGTTTTGTGAGAGGATGGATGATAGGTGCTCAACTGTAGTAATTTAGTGTTGTAAATATACCATAGTACTAGTTGTAATTTAAATGTAATTAACTTTCATGGCGCATTAGTTTTATACTGTAATGTCATGTAAATGTGTTTTCAATAAATAGATAAATAAATAAAAAAATATGGTAATATGTAGTAATATGGTAGAAAGATGGAAATAATAGTAAAACTCTTTATTGTACAAAAAGAAACAAAACAATTGAGGGAGAGTTGGAGAACGGTAGACATCAAAGCTGTACTAAACGGCATAAAAGAAAATATTTGGTTTCCTTAAAGACAGGTAAACCTACATGGGATTTATGTAAAATTTAATTAATTTCAAAACCTCACTGTAATAACATGACATTATTGTGTATGTCCGTGACCTCAACTCAGGAGTCGTAGCACGGTACGCTTATCACCATGCCTGTCACGTTCTAACAAGTATGCGAGTGCGAAAGTGACGGACTTAGTGATAGGGGAAACCATGCTGCGCGGGCTGGTGCCGATCTGCCAATGCCAATACCATAGGTATATATATCCGTGGTTCTAGTGTAAAGAAACCATAAAAAAAAATATATACCACAGACCACCAACCATTTAGAAGTAAATATTACGATAAAATATGATGATTAAAATTCAACAAAGTTGTTCTGTTTATAACTTGTTGAGTGATCCAACAAGTTATAAACTTGGATCTTGTTGGATTACTTCAGGTGCTTCCAGGGTTACTAGACACAGAATAAATAATAGTACAGAAGGTTCACTCTCTAACAAAACACTTCTATTACGACAAATATGACCGCAAGGTGGCGCAAGCGCGAGCAAGCGTTCGTTCTGTAGCGGTACGCGGCAATTACTATGGCTAGACACCAAAATTGGTGCGAGCCACGTGTACTTGTAGCGACGCGACGAAATCGCGGAGTGAGCCACGTCTGAGGTTGAAAACCACTGTAAAACATGCCAAATTAACATCCATCCCTATTATCAATTTTTTAACATGCAGATACGTCTGCGAGCGATATTCCAAATTTAAATAAGGGATTTTTTGTTTAATTTTATAAGGGAAGGAATGGAAAGATTTGCAAGGTTCTGGTAGGCTTCCGTAGCTCAATTAATTAAGAGCAACGCACGGAACTTTTTCAATTTTTTCCTTTAATATAAAAATCCATCTCTATTGTCCAGAAATTCGGTGACATCGACGGGCACCAACGCAACCCTGAAGAAGAGTTTGACAAGCTCAAAGAAGACATCGAGAGCGAAGAACAAGACTCGCAGGCCGAGGAGCCTGAGCCTGAGCTGGAGGTGAAGAAGAAGACGGCCACACCTAAGGTATGTAGCGTTGCCTATTTGCTATAACTTTGACCAGGGTTCTCCAAACTACTGCCCGCGGGTCCAATTTGCCCTGAGGAAAGAGGCAAATTTCACACAATAGGGCACAGAAGCTAGTTAAACCTCCTCCCCCCCTCCACCCCTATCCTCCTCCTCCTCCTATCCTCGCACCCCTTGCGAGCCGCTTTTGTTGTTTCAGGGTTCCTTGTAATTGTTGTTGACTATTCTACGAACTCTTAAAATTAATGTTACATGCTGTATACAAAATAAGTAGATTTCAAATTATTCTGGCCACAAATCAAAACTTGCCAAGGCAAATGCAATTTATTTTTAAATATGAACATTCAAAATGCGATGGCAAAAAGGCAATTTTTATAGGTCTCTGGGCCGCTAGAGATTTAACATAAAGATCAATATCTGGTAGTTAGATTTGCATGGTGACCTCATGCCCAAGGATCAGAAACACGCCTGTCATTTTGAAAATATATCCCTGTCCCGTACAACAGAGACATATATCAATGTCAACGATAAAATGGGGCATTTTCTATGAAAAGGGACCTTATTGTCGATGGCGCTTACGCCGCACAGCGTCACGCGGAATTGTATTTATATCGGAGCATCGTTAATAATGGCGTAAGCGCCATCGACAATAAGGTCCCTTTTTATAGAAAATACCACAAATATGCCCCAATGACGTCCGTACCTACACTGTGAACGAACATTTTCGACTCATAAATGGGGCATTTTCTATGAAAATGGACCTTATTGTCGATGGCGCTTACGCCGCACAGCGTTGCGCGGTATTGTATTTATATCGGAGCATCGTTTATAATGGCGTAAGCGCCATCGACAATAAGGTTCCGTTTTATAGAAAATACCACAAGTTATGGATATGTTTTCAAAACGACGGGCGTTTCTCCGAGCCATGCTCATGGCCACAAATCCACCGCTTACCCTTCTAACTATTTATAGATACGTTTGGGTTCAAAGGTGAAACCAATCAAGCGAGCCTCCTCCGCCGGCGTCAAGGCCCCGGCCAAGAAGAAGAGCAAGAGCAGCCTGTCTCGCTCCTACACGGACCCGGACGTGGACGAGAAGCCGTCCATGTTAAACCACTCTTTCTCGAAGAAGTCCAGCTTGTTGCATCGCCCCTCGAATATATTGAGACCTGTAAGTATACCTTTGACAATAATTGAAATTGAAATTAAACTAAAAAAACTGAAATGAATGTCATATACTAAGAAAAAAGTCATCTCTCTCGCTAGCTCGAAATCACATGGATGATTCAGTTAGTAGGTCGAACCATACTGTTCTACCTTAGGGATGGTCAGGGGGCGCCTTAGCCTTCAGTAACAAGTGCATATACTTGGAAAATTTCGACCTATGCCGCTGTGGCCCAGTGGCCGAATGGCACAGGCACCTGCCGCGATAGCAGAGGACGCTGGTTCGATTCCAGCCTAGGGCACTGGAGGCCTTGGTCACTTTTTCTTAGTATATGACATTTAAGTCAGTTTATAATTTATATAGTAGTGTTTCTACTTAAAATAAAAACAAATTAAAGTATTTTCTTTAAAATAATTTAATTTGTTCTAATACTTCTAACAGTAAACTAAATTACATTTCATATACTAAAGAAAAACCGGACAAGTGCGAGTCGGACTCGCGCACGAAGGGTTCCGTACTTAGAGGATATAACCAAACGGAGTAGCCATTAACAGGTGTTCCCTCTGTCGAAAATAGTCGGCCAATGGTCATACACAATGTATGGACTGACGTTTATCTGACATGGCTATTTTTACGTTTTTACGTTACGTATACATTTGACGTTCCCCTCCCCCGAAAAAATCGGCAGATTTTTTTTGTACAGCAAATTACAGACGTCTCCGTTTGGTTATATCCTCTAAGGTTCTGTACCGTAACGCAAAAAACGGCAAAAAAACATGTTTGTTGTGTGGGAGCCCCACTTAAATATTTATTTTATTCTGTTTTTAGTATTTGTTGTTATAGCGACAACATAAATACATCATCTGTGAAAATTTCAACAGACACCTGACAGAGACCTGGTGACAGACGAACAGACAGACAGCGGAGTCTTAGTAATAGGGTCCCGTTTTTACCCTTTGGGTACGGAACCCTAATATGCATTTGGCAACAAGCGTTTGGCCCAAAAGGTTGCACTTCATTTCGGCCTTACGGACTTAGATGTTCAGAAAATGTACTGCACTGTAAAATGCGGGTTTGACCTGACCGCTGACCGCAGAACTCATCCAGTGTGGCAAATCCTTTAAGGTCAATGTGGGTAAGTAAGGTATACAATTTGTGGTCGGGAAGGGAATTCTCATATTTGTATACATACGTCGCTCAGAGACAGAAAGGAAGAACTTCTCTCCTTTTGCTCTGCCGACCTACGACCGAGTTAGAAGTGATGAAAGAGCATGTAGACTGTCTTACCTGATAAACGGTCTTCTCCACATTGACCTTAGCCCTCGAAAAGATCCCTAACTTACCTTACACGGTGGCTAAAAATAAGTGCATTCCCATCGCCAGGGAGGTTTTGGGATTATACTGAGCAACTTTTACTATGGGACCAACCCCGAAATCGCGAAAAAAAAATTGGCTGGTCCATTTTGTATGGGAGGGTAATTTTTTTTCCGCGATTTCGTGGTTGGTCCCATAGTGAAAGTTGCTCAGTATAATCCCAAAACCTCCCTGTCGACGGGAATGCACTTATTTTTTAGCCAACCTGTATATCAAACTAATTTAATCACCTCCACAGGAAACCCCACCCCTCGACCTGGAGAACGTGTCCGACACCCTCCTGGAGAAGAACATCAAAGCCAGCCAGATGAAGTTCGGGTTCCTGGGGCTCGGCATCATGGGCAGCGGCATCGTGAAGAACCTGCTCAACTCCGGGCACAAGGTCGTCGTGTGGAACAGGACTGCTGCCAAGGTAGGTGCACTGTTCTTGTTGCCACCTCAGCAGATCCTGAGAGACTACTATAACGGCCTCGCTTTTAACCTTTTGAACGCCAATGACGGATATATCGGCAGTGTAGGTCCAACGCCAAAGACGGATTAATCGGTCAAAGACCACAGAGCAACATAGACCTACGTGCATGTGCATATATAAAGTTCAACTTCAGGTTTTGACATTTCGGTGACGTGGCGTCCGAGTGACAGCTTTTGTGTATGACACGGCGTCGAAAAGGTTAAGTAGGGTACGTCATACGTGGGAGCAGTAATAGCATCTTAGTTAGATCATCATCATCTTCCTCGCGTTATCCCGGCATTTTGCCACGGCTCATGGGAGCCTGGGGTCCGCTTGACAACTAATTCCTAAGAATTGACGTAGGCACTAGTTTTCACGAAAGCGACTGCCATCTGACCTTCCAACCCAGAGGGGGAACTAGGCCTTCTTAGGATTAGTCCGGTTTCCTCACGATGTTTTCCTTCACCGAAAAGCGACTGGTAAATATCAAATGATATTTCGTACATAAGTTTCGAAAAACTCATCGGTACCAGCCGGGGTTTGAACCCGCGACCTCCGAATAGAAAATCGCACGCTCTTACCGCTAGGCCACCAGCGCTTAGTATCTCTTCCTCGTCGTTCCCTCATGACTGAGGATCGTGACCAATAACTATATCCCTCCATTTAACGCGATCAAGGGCTATGTGGGCTGCCCTCTACATGGAACCACATGCTTGTCTAATGGAATCCGAACGTCTTGCCGGGGCTCTTCCTCTAGCGCGCTTGCCTTCAACTTGCCCCAGTATGATGTCCCGTTCGAGGCTGTGGTGTGGCGATCTCATTATATGCCCAAAGAATCTGAGATCCCTCTCCTGGCAGATTGTTGAGAGTCGTTTGGTGATTTTTAATTCTCTCAGAATGGACTCATTTGTTCTCATTGCGGTCACCAACGGAGCGGCAGCTGACGTCCACGAGGGTTCATCATACATAGCCGTTAACCACTATACGAGTTTTCGCCCGGGAGGCGATTGCTCATGGAAATCTGTTCCTGGCCCGCGGTCTATTCGTTTATTTATGGCCTGACGTTTCGAACGTGACGTTACGTTCATGGTCAAAGGCAGACTGGCGAGGAATTGTATCAACATCTTCTTGCCGCGCGGGTTTTGCGAACTACCCGCACTTGATCTTGATTATTAGCTTGTACGTTAGGGTTGTCACACAACACAACACTCACGACATCCGATGGTATGTGATGGGATGTTTTTTCCCCTTACATTTGCTAATTAAGTCCTGTGTTAATTTAAACGAACGTTTGCGGGCATTTTATGACCGGTCGTTATGTAGGATACATTCTAATCATTCTATCTGCCAGGCCGCATCTGTTAGCAACACTGTTTGTAAGGATCATTATTTATCAATAGCTTATATTTTGATCATTTTTTCTTTTACGATTAGCTTAAAAAAGAGTATCAGTTGACCCTTACTTGTCACTGGTTCCCGCCATCTTGAATTGTTATTAAAAGGCGGGTACACTGTGACAAGGGGCAGTTCGTGTACAGACGAGTTACAGTGTAGACGTCTTGGAATATTTATTGTAAATTGGTTGTTATTATGTTGGTAACGAACGAATAAAGTTAAAATATTGGTACAAGTATTAGATTTCATCATCAACCCGGTGGTAACTTAACACAACTGTTATCAATTTGTTGAGGGTGGCTAAGCCAAACGAGCTCAGTAGAAGGTAAAATCTAAATCTAAAGCCCACTGTGGCACAAGCCTAACCTAGATGTGAACTTTTTTTCTGTTTGAAAAATTGAAATCGACGAATGATATAAACTATTCTTACATGCCGACTACGACCTTTGCTCTCGTATTTATGTTTTTTAAAACTTCTGGCAATCGACAGTTATGGACGATCCGCCACTTATGAATTGCTCTGCTATTTTTAAGATATTTTACTTGAGCATACCCTTGGAGAAAAAGGTAAGTCATTTTATAAACACATTAAAGGTTTGCGCACACCGAATGCGTGTGCGTAGACGACGCACGTAGGATTGGTATTATTACAACGTGCACTAAACCTACTCTCAAATGGCTACTTTATTACTAAAGCTGGAAGATTCAAATTACAATAGCTGTTATAGGTAGTCTATTTCGACAGTCGTATGTGTTTTTAGGGTTCTGAAGGGTAAAAATGGGACCCTATTACTAAGACTCCGCTGTCCGTCTGTCTGTCACCAGGCTGTATCTCATGAACCGTGATAGCTAGACAGTTGAAATTTTCACAGATGATGTATTTCTAAACTGAAATAAATGTCATATACTAAGAAAAATAGTTATTTTCGATACAAGTGCGGAAAAGAGGAAATTCGAAACGAGTGGCGATAAATTAAAACACGACCGCAGGGAGTGTTTTAAATCGACACGAGTTGCGAATTACCTATTCGCACGTGTATCGAACAACGTTTTACAGTACATATGGCCCTTTAAACTTTCGACATATGCACAAAAAGTGCTCTTTTACGCACTAGTGCGAGAAAGTAGCACCATATGTACTGTAAATGACATTTATTTCATTTATAATTTATATAGTAGTGTTTCTACTTAAAATAAAAACAAATTAAAGTGTTTTCTGTAAATAATTTAATTTGTTCTAATACTTCTAACAGTGAAGTATTTCTGTTGCCGCTATAACAACAAATACTAAAAACAGAATAAAATAAATATTTAAGTGGGGCTCCCATAGAACAAACGTGTTTTTTTTTGCAGTTTTTTGCGTAATGGTACGGAACCCTTCGTGTACGAGTCCGACTCGCACTTGGCCGGTTTTTTTAGGATACGTTGATGTGTAGAGTCGGACCAAATTAACTCTGCATGGCATCATTAATGTCAAATTTTTATGAAAATAACATATTTACAATGCCACTCATTCACTTTGCTCTGTTCAATTCAGTGCAAAGTTATCTTAGACGGAGTTTAGGTTGTGTTTACAGTGGTTGTTTGTCGTGTCAGTTATCGGTCCATGAAACACTAACGTTTCATATTTATTTATTGCAACCATGGTTTTATAGGTATTACAAAGTCTTGGTAGTTCCACATGGACCCCATGGGGGCATAGCAATATTACATGCATACTTAGGATCTAATCTTAAATTTATGTGTATAAATTATATTATATTTATTATATTTATATTATACACATAGATATTTAGGGTTCTCAAGGGTCGGCAATGCTTAAGTGGCTCCTGTGATGTTGCTTATGTCCATGGGCGACGATGACTGCTTCCCATCAGGCGGCTCGTCTGCTCGTTTGCTGACTATCACTTAAAAAATAATAATAATAATATAAAAGTAGGTCAATTTAGTAGTGTTGCAGTCAGGCTTGTGTGGTCAACATAGCTCTTAAAAGTTAGCAGTATTAGGCTTTGTAACTGTGTTAGAAATATCTCAGAACAATGCTTGCTAGAAAGATTACATAAAATCGATAATTTTTCCAAAGCCATTAATTTTCACTGTGGGAGGCTTCGTTTGCGTACAGAATGTTCGGTTCATCTGTATCATTCTAATAAACCATTTGAAAACGCTTCAATTACGTTAGCAGCTAAAAATGTATCCTAGGCAATTCCCTAGGAACACTGGTCAAAAGGCAAGGGACTGGCAAACAAATTGTCAACACTCCAAATAATCAAAACATCCTATGAATTGAACATGTCTCATAATTCATAATGTGTTCTAATGACAAACGGGAAAACGTGAACTGGAAGAGAGTATTTCAAAAGTTCTGGAGGAGCATGACATGACAAAAACTATAGAAAATATTTACCGAATATTCGGGACTTTGATCGAATAATTTAGCCGAATACGAACATTAGAAAACTTGTCGAATATGCTGAATACAGAGTATTTGGCCCATCTCTGGGTATGTGACTACAACGACAATATGTATATTTACATAATCCATACTAGTCGGTATAATATAAAGTAATACATGGCATGTGTTAAGTGTTCGGTGATCGGCGATGTGTGCAAATATCGAATTACGCCGCAACAGACAGCCGCGTCAGTTATTTCACCACTCGCTTCATTACTAAATATACACACACAAATAATAGCAGTTTACTAAAAAAAACAATTAAACAAATTATTTAATCTTGGACATTTCTATTTATTTCTATGTATTTAATATGTTGACAACTTGACACTGATTCGGAATTTACCGTAAAAAATAGTCATGAAAACCGACTTATTGACTTTCTAGCAGAGACTCGAAAACTGCAAAAACCTAATTAAAAAACTAACGCTTTTGTACAATTATATTAATTTATTATCTTGTCCATTTCTTCATCACTTCCAGAAAATATTAAACATCTGTATGACGCTCTCTCCCTCAGTATCGTAGTGGTCCATTATTGGGTTTTTATCTAACTTCTTGCTTCGTTCAGCTTTGATAGTTGTGCAACTTAAGGCAAATCAAGACTATTTAAAATCTATATGCTATTTCTAAAAATAATTTACACCATTATCTTGACAACAGCGGCCCGTTTCTCAAAAGCTTGTAACTCGTAATACAAGTGGAAGTCCCTTTCTAACAAAAGCTGTCAAAAAGTGACATCCGCTTGTATTACAAGTTACAAGCTTTTGAGAAACGGGCCCCAGTTGTATGTATATTTCAAGTCATTTTCTACATATAAATGTATATAGAGTCACCTGCAATAAGGGGATCCCATGCCCCAATGTCCTTCGTTGTAAATCCCTTAGTCTTCTAATGTTTTTTGTAGCTTATCATATTAACAGCAACGGTTTTAAGCAATATAGTATCCCATATTTACTTCAAAGTATATTGTCTTTGAGATATTTGGCATCACAATTGCTGTCTACTATCCTGCACTAACTACACGTTTCTGTTTGACCCAATGGTTGACTGGTAGAGAATGCCTTAAGGCATTAAGTTCGCCATTTGTAGAATTTTATATCGTGCAATAAAGTTTAAATAAATAAATAAACAATTAGAACCAAAAAACTGGTTTACTGGCGATAACTTTTGTGTTAATTAGTTTAAAATTAACCTCTGACACGTTTTTAAGGGGCCCACTGACTATCAGTCCGCCGGACGATATCGGCCTGTCAGTTAGAGCAAAAATTTGACAGTTCCGAAGAACTGACGGGCCGATATCGTCCGGCGGACTGATAGTCAGTGGGCCCCTTTAGAAACGTCAAAGACGAACCCAAATATGTAGATTTCGTATATGTAAGATCTTTCACAGCAATCGAGATACGAAAAAAGGTTATATTAGACAATGTTAAAAAAAACATAAAAAAATAAGTATTCATTTTATTCAAAATTCGGTAGACAAAAATGGAGATAAAAGATTTTAGCCGTTTATCTTATAATTCTATCTGTAGTACAAAAGTAGGATACGATTCAAAACTTGTCACAAATCGATGAAAACCTCGGGTAGCCCCATAATATTCGCGAGAATATCTGACACGATCTTATTTGTAAAGCCATGAATAAGAGCGTATCACATATTTATGCTGCCTTTGAAGAGTAACATATTATAGCAGGTGATGACTGTACGGGATAGAGGAGAACCCAGACGCAGCTTTTCAGAGCAAGTGTAAGAAAAAGTAGGGGTCGTGTCGTATCAAAAAGTCAAAGAGCTGGCGCAAGATAGGGAAAGCGATAAAATTGATAATAAGTAACTTCCGAAAGAATATGGCTTCTTAGGAACGCCAATTTGAACCCCTCCCCCTCCCTACTTAGCGGTGGCCTCTTGACTTAATCCACTTACGGTGACATTCCACTTTTAGTGCTATTATTTGCCGTTTTCATTATAAAATGGTAGTCATCACGACATCATAGTTTTATTCATCGTTATTCTTGCGTTGGTAGCTTTAAAATTATACTTACTTAAAAAACCGGCCAAGTGCGAGTCGGACTCGCGTTCCAAAGGTTCCGTACATTACACAATTTAAACAATGTATTTTTTATGTGAAATGAAATGTCTAAAAAACCCGTAGGGGTCGGATCAAAAACAAAGTTATTAAGTCCGACTCACGCTTGACTGCACATTTCTAATAGGTTTTCCTGTGATCTATAGGTAGATCTATTTTGTGTATTTTTTTCAAAAATTTTGACCCATTAGTTTCGGAGATAAAGGGGGGAATGGTCATTTTTTGCCTATTTTCTTGAATAACTTCTAAACTATATATCTTAAAATTAAAAAACAATATATTTAAGATTCTTACAATGAGCTCTTTTATTTGATATGTAACACGATATAGTTTGAAAAACTTTATTTTTTTATTTTGTCATTTACCCCCCGAAAGTGGCCCTCGTGTTTAAAATTAATTTGTTTACTTTACATGTCCGTCTTTGGGTCACAAACTTACATATGTATACCAAATTTCAACTTAATTAGCCCATTAGTTTCGGAGAAAATAGGCTGTGACAGACGGACAGACAGACAGGCACGAGTGATCCTATAAGGGTTCCGTTTTTTCCTTTTGAGGTACGAAACCCTAAAAATACGCCAAAAGCATGTCGGGCCATGCTCAGTGTAGGGTTCCGTAGTTACCTTTTTGTCAGAATAGGCTAAACGGGGGCTTTTAGTAAATGTCATAGGTTGTCCAAAAAAAAACTCAAGATTTGAATTTGCCGCCAATTTTGCATTTTAGTTCTGGCCCTAAAAAATATATTTAACAGTTGATGAATGTTTAGGGTTTGTAAAAATGGCGGGTTATACGAAAGAACAACGCGTTTTCATTATTGAACAATATTTCAAAAGTAATGAAAGTTTGGCAGTCAGTTCGAAAATTTCGGAATATTGATTTGACTTCGTCAACTGTGAGAAGAGTGATTGCTTAATTATGGAAATAATTAATAAATACTTGTTTCAAAAAAAAATATAACTTCCAAATAGGAAAAAAATAATGGTACCATTCGAATCCGTACATTTTATAAAAAAATATATTGTATTACAACAATATCTAAAAACGCAATATTTCATCGACAAAATCGCAATTTTCTTGTTTTCCACGGCTTCTAAGCAATAGCGACGTTACATGCTGACGTCACGATGTAATGCCAATTTGTTAGAAGCGTTTCGTCAGTAAAGTGCGGGTGCCAGACTTTGACCATCATTTGTGATTTTTGTATTGCTTTAAGACAATGGGTCATACAGACATTTGATTCTCAAAACAAACCTGATCGACTGATACCATTAATAAAAAATTGTGGAATACCCTATTAATAAAAATAGGTTTTTGCTTTTAAGCTATGTAAATAACCTACATTTCTTCTAAATACTTCACTAGCCGTCACTCGTCACGACGCATCGTGACCGAGTACTGCTAAAATAGTAGGTACAAATTGACAATAGAGGCGTGTTCAGATATTCGCGAGCACCTTGGCCGCTCCGATATGTCTCATATTCTCATAGCGACTGTAGGTACATATCTTCTTTTATCTATATGCATTTGGCGATACTAATCTAACTTTTTATGTTAGGTTTCACTAAATTGCAGCTACGGAGGATTAACATTACCAATATATTGTTATTTATGTTAAATATGTGCATGGCCCGAATACTTATTTATCTTACTAATCGTGCTAATAAATTTTTATTATTAACTTCGCGTTTTATTTACGCTGATTTAGCATAAACCCAAAACCCATTGAAACGCCTTATAATACTTACTAATAATCTGTCAAATACCTACAGCAAGTATCGAATGACTAATTAAATCTATGCATTTAATTATATTATTGCAAAGCTATCTTAAATTGAGGGGTAAATTTATGTATTGCCTTTGCAGAAAAATAATTTCATTGCAGAAAATTTATTTTAAATATATAATGAAGATTTAATTTTAGAAAATCATCGTATCTCGGTAGGTTTATCGTCGAATAAAACCACAAAAATACATTGAAAAATATGATTTATTCTTCACGATTAGCCGTTTACTCTTGTTTATATATTTAGAAAATGTTCAACAATATTTTGTATATTTTCTATTAAGAAACGTTATATAATATGAATCATCGCTGGATCGTAGTATTTGGCATATCACTGTAAGACTCACTGCATACTCTGTACGAAATGTCACAAAATATAATCATTGCTTTAACTTTATCACTCACGAGAGTCGATATGAACGCAATCCGGAGCGGCCAAACATAATAACACGCCGCACAAATTGCACTAAATCCTCTAAAATACATCAAAACGGAAACAATAGAAACGGAGACTTATTTACACTAGAAACTTGAAGGCTAATTTCAAATCTAGTCTATCACAGCTCACTTAGAAGTACTCGACAACACGTTAGCGACACCTCGAGTAGAGACGGCTAGCGCCATGGCCGCAGCTCTCGGTCCTGGCGCGGCGGCGGCGGCGGCGGCGGCAGCAGGCGCGCCAGCAGCCGGTACTACAAGCGCCCCTCCCGGCCCCCCCTCCCCACCCCCGCCGCCTCCACCGCCAGCAGCACGCGCGCCTGCACGTGCGCCGCCGCCCGCAGCTCCGGCGAGCTCGCGCTCGTCGCCAGCCGCGCCGCTCGCTGCCCGCCCAGCAGCGGCTCGCTCGCCGGCATGGCGTGCGTCTGCGTCTGTCCGCCGTAATCCCGAGTCCGCACCGGCAGCCCGCAGCGCGACGTCGTCGGCTCCAAGGACGCCAGGAAACTCGGTGGCGGCATCTCGATCATGTTTATGTGCACGTCGGGCTCGGGCGAGCCTCGCCGCGACGTCAGCGACCGCTCCGTCGGCGTGTAGTACACGGACATCTTGCTCTCCGAGTCCGGCGCGAGCGGCGGCAGTCTCGCGAGCGCCTCCAACTTCGTCTTCAAATACATGTCCAGGTGTTCCATGTCGGGATCGAGCGCTGTAGATTCGCTTCGCCCGCAGGACCCGGATCGGCAATTATCGAAGTACAGCGACGGAAGATTCTCGAGCACTTTGTTGAGCGTCTGCTGCTGGTACTTGTAGCTCTGCCGCAGCCGGAGGACTTGGTGCGCGCTGAACTTGCGGATCTTGTTGCGTTGGAACACGTAGTTCTCGCGCACCCAGTTGAGCTGCCCGGTCGAATATTCGCGCACCCGTTTCACCTGCACACAAACGCGAACTAATCATCCATCCGATTCCATGAAACATACACCTCCTTCTACACAGGATATTTCTAAGTCATTAAGATCACTGATAGATTTCTTACCTGGTCGTGGTACTGATCCCTCATGGATGAAAGATGATTACTGCCAATGTCTCTTATATTGCGAAGATGTGTGGCTTGTGAAGAATAACTATTCTGTATCCAATCCATCTGCTGCGTGCAGTTTTCTTTGATTCGATGCACCTGTTGATAAAAACGGTCACGTTTAATGGTTTATCGAAATTTAAGCGGGGAAATTCGTAATTTAAAGATTTTATCAAATTTACAAAGTGAACTCTTGACCTGATTAAAGAGACAATCTTCAGAGGGTGCGATGTACTTAAGAAGGCCAAATGAAGTACATTTATTTATAGCCTGTTACAAGGACAGGATAGATAAATGCGCGCCTCGTAAGACCGATAAGTGTTCTCTACGGACCATGAACGTTAATAAGACTGAGTGTATGACTTGACGCTTGCTTCCATTGAATAGATAAATGGTGTTCTTTAAGATATTTAAGTACACGTTGAGGACGATTTCAAGCTAACATGGTCATAACTACTAATCTGCGATGACATGTGCAACTGTGCCGAGATATCGGGCACAAGTAATACATGGTAAATAGTGTAAATATCCCGTTTTAATTATAGCTATTACTAGCGACCCGCCCCGGCTTCGCACGGGTTACACAAAATCTTAACAAATTATACACCTAAACCTTCCTCAAGAATCACTATTGATAGGCGAAAACTGCATAAAAATCCGTACGGTAGTTTTTGAGTTTTTCGCGAACATACAGATGATCAAGTATTTACTCGAAAGATCTCTCATTTTGACTTATGTAGTTGTAAGAAAGGTATAAAGCACAAATTAACGAATTGAGACTTGTAAATTTATAAATAAGGGGTGAAATATTGACCTGCACCGCATAGTTCTCTCGTAACTTCTCAAGCTGCTGCCGCTTGTATTGCTCGATGTTGTCGAGCATGTTGGAGATTTGCCGCGACCGCGGCGCGTCGGCGCGCACGCAGGTGCAGCAGCTGCAGCATGTCTCCATCAGGTGGAACCTGCAATCGAGAAGATGACTTGTTAACACCAAGGACATGTGTAGGAACTGAAAGACGATTAGGGAAATATGCTTAATGCTGTTAGATCAATGCTAACATTTTGCAGTACCGTAAAGTTTGCCTACTTTTCTCTAAATTTGTTATATTGTGGTATGTTGAGATGACCATCACTGCTTTTTTATGATATAGGAGGAGGAACGATCAGAACGAATCGCCTGATAGTAAGCGATTACCGCCGCGCCGCCCATAGACACCAACAACACAGGCGTTGTAAATGCATTGTCGACCCTTAAGATGGGAGGAGTAATACTATCATGTTGTAATACTTTCATGCTGTATTATTTAAATGACGTTGTGATATAGTTTTAATGTATTAAATTACAAAATTACCCAGTGGGGAGCAAAGTAGGCACATTTTATGGTACATAATTACATATTAATGTGTTTGTTTGAATAACGCTTCGTCTGACAATATCATCCGTGAGTGTAACTTTCATTTATCTTATGGATTGTATAACAACGTTTTGAGCAATAACTGTCAAAAGCCTTACAGCCATAAAGAATATAGGTATATTTACTATTTGTGTTATAAAATAACTAATCTTTTTCTACAATGAGTTTCTTGATATATAGCTTATATTTGTCAATGTCGTTAAAAAACGAAAATTAAAAAAAAAATGGTCAAATGCAAAGGTGCGTTTGGCCATTTTTTTTATTTTTATGTGAGACCAAATAAGTAAATAATTCATTCTAATTTTAAAGCGTGTAAAATTATATGATGTAGAAAATGGATATTTATCTATTCTCACCATGTTAAGATTGATGTGGCGAGCTATGAGTAATACATATGCATTAATATTTTAGTTTGTGTGTAAGTTCAGGTTTTCCCATTGGACAACAAAAATACAGTCAGGAGAAATGAAAAATGAATCAAAGAAGTTTCTTAATAGAAAATGTATAAAATCGTTGATTTCGTTTGTTTGTTTGCCATGTGATTTAAAATTTGAATAAGTACGAGCCCAGACGGCCGGAGCAAATACTGTTGTCCCGCGGTTGCCCGAGTAAATAAACAAACATAAAGTAAACGTAAAAAAATACTAAATTAATAATTTACAAGAGCTAGTAACTTTATCAAAATCATTTATTACTAACCTGCGGAATATGTAACGCAGCGCCTGCACCAGTAGAGTGATCGCCAAAAACGCCGCCGCGCTAAACGCACCCCACATCAAACTATAGATTTTAATTTCATACATCGTCACTGGATCTATGTTTAAAACCACTTCCACTGACACGTTCGCAGACGGGTTCGAAGCGAAGCAGAGGTACATCCCACTGTCTTCTCTGTGAATGTCCCCTATCACTAGGGAACCGTTGTCGAGGATTCTCACTCGAGATTTCGTATTGTCTATAGTTTTGTAGTGCTGGTCGTGTGCTACTCCATGCTTGTGGAATATGTCGGGGATCTGCGGCTCCGGGTTCCAATGGAAGACTGCTTGTGTCGGAGTCACCCAGGTTATAGACGGTGGCGGGTTCCCGTGGAACTTGCATTCCAGCATCGCATCTGTCTGCAGCCTGTACAGCATTAGCGGTGAAGCGGAGACTAGCTGCGGCGGCTTGCAGTTTGTATTATTCAGTATAATCAACATCTCATTCTTATACGTATTTCTACAGCTCATGTCCGACTTGATGATCCCTTTCCTCTTGTCCGCCCAGTTCGCGAACCACGCCATCCGACAATCGCACGCCCACAAATTACCCCCTATTCTAAAATCTTCTAATTTATCTAATATCTTCAATGATAACGGCAAATTTGTTAAACTATTGAAACTTATATCCAGATGTGTCAAAGACGCGGTGTCTTGAAACACGAATGGCTCTATTTCTCGTAAATAATAGTTATTTCTAATGTAAAGTCGCTGTAGTCCGCTTAAGCCTTCGAAGTTTGTATTCTCAATGACCGATATTTCTGTGTGATCGAGGTAGAGCGTTCTCAGATGTTCGTTATTACGGAAGAGCTTCGGTGGCAGCATTCGCATCCTGTTGCCGCCCATATTTAGCCACTTCAGATTCCACAAATTCTTAAAAGCATCTTGTGATATGTTTTGGAAGTGGTTGTAACTCAGATTGAGCCCTCTCAAGTTTACAAATCTATCGAAAAAGAATTTTGGGAAGTAGTCTAATTTGTTGCTAGAGATATCCAGCGTCTCTAATTCCTTGAGGTCGACTAGAGCGTTAGATGTAATTTTGACTAGGCTATTATTGTTTAGGAACAGTGATTTCAGTTGAAGATTAGGTCTAAAGTAAAAATCTATGAAAGTGGCTAGCTTATTGTAGGAGAGGTCGAGGTACTGCAGGCGATGGCAGGGCCCGAACACCTGGTATGGTATGACGTGGAGCTCATTCCTCGACACGTCGAGCACTTCCAGGCTTTCTAGATCCGCGAACGTGAAACGCGGAATGTCTTCGAGGCGGTTCCTCGATATGTTGAGGTATCGTAACCGCGTCAGACCGGTGAAGAGGCCATGCTCGGTTCTTTTAAGTTCGTTTCCGCTCAAGTCGATTTGCTCTAGCTGTTTGAGTCGATGGAAGATCTCGCCGTTGACGCTCTCGAGCTGCGAGTCGGTCCAGGAGAGGTTCTGGAGGGTGTCGGGTTGGGCGGGCAGCGCCTCGGGCCCTAGCCGGTGGTCAGGCAGCGGCGCGGCGCGGCAGGCCAGGCGCGCGGGCGAGCACGAGCACCCACCGCGGCAGCCCAAGACCCCCACGGCGCAACTTATTGCCAGCGCCAATATTTTAAGCAGGCGCTGCATTATTTTATTACAACCTGCATAGTCTTATTTACTGAAACAAGAAAAAATGTTTGCTTTATTACGTGGTCTCATTAGGCTTATTTACGCTGATTAGTGACACGTGCAAGTTTATACATTCCAACTTGTCCATTATCATTATTAATTAGTGTTAATTTTCTTGTTTGAACTAAAGTTGACGCTCACAATAATTGCCTAAAGATAAATATAGCAGTTTAGATATTGGAAAACAATGTTAGACTCAATCTTATCATTTTCTTTATTTTTTAGACAACTAGGTAGCAAAAACCGGCCAAGTGCGAGTCGGACTCGCGCAAGAAGGGTTCCGTACCATTACGCAAAAAACGGCAAAAAAATCGCATTTGTTGTATGGGAGCCCCACTTAAATATTTATTTTATTCTGTTTTTAGTATTTGTTGTTATAGCGGTAACAGAAATACATCATCTATGACAATTTCAACTGTCTAGCTATCACGGTTCATGAGATACAGCCTGGTGACAGACAGACAGACGGACAGCGGAGTCTTAGTAATGGGGTCCCGTTTTTACCCTTCGGGTACGGAACCCTAGAAATGCTCTTATAATAAGCCCCTTAAGTTAAATCATTACTAAATATGTTATGCAACATTTGTCTTTATATTCCAATTTAGTTACTACTCGACTAAGGTATTATAACTTGTCGTTTTCTATTTTTACAATTTTTCATGCCAAATCCTAGGTGCCTACCTACGCGCCGCTGCGGGGAACCAATACTTACTTATAAAAATACAATATACCTACATAATCACACATTATTAACTACCTTTTGTGATATTACTAATTACGCAGGCCGTTGCCGTTGGCAAAGTATTTGTCATTCATTACTGTACATACTGCATGTTTCGGAACGACAAGACAGCCCATAGGCGCAGCTTCGCTCACTTGCTCACCTTTCTACCAGAACATTCCTACCCCCTAGCACGCAAATATCACTGAATATGTGTACCTTAGCTATAGAAATGTGTATATAAAACAACATTTACCTAAAAACCGTCCACATTTTACTCCAACTTGCATAATCCTCTTTATTTTGTATTGACAACGAACACTGTTAAACCAGACATACTTCACTGCGAACGAATCGCATTTACGCATTCAACACTCGCGTAATCATTGTAAATTCACACTAATTATTTGCTCACAACACTTTTATAACAGTTGCATACTATTTAATATATAAATTTCACAAGTGAAACGAATTTTAGCTCTCGCGATATTGAAGTACGCTGTCACTAGGACGGCTGCGGGCACTAGAAAGAAATTAATGGCGGCGTCGGGAGTTGCGCGGCGCGCGGTCCTTGTCTCGCGCGCGCGGCGCCACTATCGCGCGCTCGCTCTGACATTGGCCCAGTCAGCTGTGGGGAGCGAAGATGGCCGACGCGGCCCGAGTGTAGGCGAAAGTGCTTTCGGAAGCGCGCCGTAATGTCCAACCAGTCCAACGCCGTTCATTCTTGCACTTAGAATTTTCTTGGATCGGCGGGGCGATGCATCAAATAATGTAATGTGTGCTAGTTTTTTTATTGTGACATGCAGCATATGAATTGAATCGTGAAGTTTTAAATAGGTAGCCTTTAGTTAACATACCGATTTAAAAAAAAACTTACGTTACTTTTACTGCCGCTGTTAAGAATTTATTCGTATTTTTACGATGTGCCACTCATAAAAATATGAAATAAAACTTATCGAAACTCCTCAAATATCTACTAAAGATACCAAATAGATGTAAAAAGAAAAACCGCTTGCGGCTTGAAAAAGTCGTATTTGTTTGCAAGTCATCGTTCTACCGACGTAGGTTCCTACACTTCCTACTTAGTATTTTTTTTATTTAAAATCAAATACCTTTCGTCCTGTCACTCTTTATCTCGACGAATCAGAAAGCGACAGCCAGTTTCACAATAAAACATTAGCGGTAATTAATATTACGTTAGTAACTAGCCTTGAATTAATCACGTTAATTCCTAAAGCGGTTGCATCCTACTAATGTAGGTACCTACTTAACAAATGTGTAGAGACTTTATCTAGAAGCTCAAAGCGCAACTGAGGAATGTCTTTTCAAAAGGGCTTATAATTAGGGTTCCGTACCCAAACGGTGAAAACGGGACCCTATTACTAAGACTCCGCTGTCTGTCTGTCCGTCCGTCTGTCACCAGGCTGTATCTCATGAACCATGATAGCTAGACAGTTGAAATTTTCACAGATGTATTTATGTTGCCGCTGTAACAACAAATACTAAAAACGGAATAAAATAAATATTTAAGTTTGGCTCCCATACAACAAACGTGTTTATTTGCCGTTTTTTGCGTAATGGTACGGAACTCTTCGTGCGCGAGTCCGACTCGCACTCGCCCGGTTTTTTTGTATAGTTTTCATTGCGAAATAAGCCTATTTGAAAAGACACTCCTCAACTGATACGTGATATGAGCCGTATCTAATGTAATGCAACGCTCGTGTCGTGTCGTATTAATTACATTATCACGTTTTCTTAACACAAACACTTAACTTTAATAATGAACGAGTAAAACGTTTGGAAACCATTAAACGGACACAGTGATTGTTAGAACCTCCTCCTTTTTAAACCCCCACGCAAAAAGAAGAGTGTTATAAGTTTGATGCCAATGTCTGTCTGTCTGTCGTATCGTAGCTGTCAAACGGATTATGTGTTACTTACATAATCCGTTTAGTACCTGGGAGACTATTTATTCAAATATAATAAGAGCGAACGACGTAAATATAATCTAATTCTTCCGTAATCTGTCCTTGACATCTATCAGAAAGGTCCCTATTACAGAGTAATCAAAATTTATAATAAAATACCTATCTCTTTAAAAACAATTGAGAAACCAAATCTTTTTATAAACTCTTTAAAATCATTCTTACTGGAGAAATGTTATGCAGTATCAGATTTTATGAACGATGATGTTTGAAATGTAGCCACAACAATTTAAATAACAAATTGTAGATTTAAATTTAAGATTTTGTTTAATATTGTAAAATACATGCTTTAAATATCGCGGCCATAAGCCTCAATTTCTGTCCATATGAAGTGGTACTCTATGTTACATAGTTAGACACTTAACCTATAGGTATAGACACTTAGCCTTAAGAGACTTGACTGACAGACTGACCAACGTAAATCCCTAGTAGCTAAGGTTATTGGCATTAGCACCTATCTTCACCATTAGACATACTTTATTTTTTCAATCTAGTTTTTAATTCACTAACTGGTCGCCCAAGATACAGGCTATGCCTAGTTTGGGGACCCCTGTTCATACTGTTATAAATGTACCGCTGTATGCGCGCAACCTGGACCTCATGTATACTCCATCTGCAAATTCCCATCTTTGTGTGCAAAATAAATATATTTTTCATACAGTTACTAAAATATGTAATTTGCTATGTCCTCAGGGGCGTAGCTAGAGGATATGGCGCCCGGGGCAGTCACCAAATTTGCTCCCCCTGAAGACTGACAAAAGATTCCCTGCCGCTGCCTTTTGCCCATTTTGGCGCCCCCTCTCGGATGGCTCCCGGGGCACTTGCCCCCCCCCCCTAGCTACGCCACTGTATGTCCTAATCAGGGTCCATGAGATACTGTAACTTTATTTATAACAATTGTGTATTGATGAATACCATAGTTGCAATAAAGTATTAAAATAAAATACGTTTATTTGGATTTGATTTCGTTTGGTTCTGTTTGATATTTTACAGTTAGTATTTTCATCGCGTTGGTGTGGTGAAAAACGTTGTTTCACTCGATGCCAAAATTTGTTTAACCCTCGTGCCTTGAAACCCTCGCAACGCTCAAGATTTCATTTTACGAACCACTCGTTACGCTCGTGGTTCAATTTTGCAATCTTTCGCTTGCTCGGGTGTCAATATTAGCACGAGCGGTTAAACAACAACTTTGCTCCCTTGTAAAACTAATTACCGTTACTATTAACCGTTAAACAAGAGTCGTGATGAAATACTTGAAATGCTTTTAAGAACATTATCCGATCAGAATCAGTTTCCTCATTTACAATTGTTCACAGCTGTCTTCAAATACATAATATTTTGATATTTTATTTATTATTAACAACACAAGCACAACAAGTCGCACATTCTGCGTTATCGGGCCGATAGTCGTTATCGCGCGACAATCCACGAACGGGCGCGGCCATTCATATAATTAAATTAGCTACATTTATTGTATTATTTGTATTCATTAATCTCGAGCTAAATCAATAGTTCGATATGGAATTCTCTGATTTTCGTGCGATAAGTGACTTCAACTGCGACTTCACCGGCAATCTGTCGTTAGGATCCTCAAACACGAGAGAGGCAGTATTTGGGCGACTGAGCCACTGTTTCCGCCTTGACCCTACCGACCCACATCGCCATACTAGTTGTATGGAAAAGTGGATACTCATGTTAGGGAACATACCCCCACGTGAAACGTTTTTTTTACAATTTTTAATACATCATTTAGTGAGGGATAAAATTGTAGTTTTCGCGGTAGGATTGTATTACGTAATCTACTCAACAGGCTGGCGTCCATAAAGGCGACAAGCCTGAGGACGTGACATTTACTTGAGCAAAAAATGTCCCTAAACGTACCTAGTAAAAAGCTTCTGACGCACATCATATCGCATTTAGCGGTCTTCATATTGGTACAGTCGCCATCAGATATATCGGAGCGGTCAATGTGCTCACAAATATCTGAACACGCCTCTATTGTCATAGTCATAGTCATATCATTTATTGCATACATGTGTTTACATTAGGTCTTATTTATATCTTAGGTTACAACATGCACCCGTTAGGGCATAGCAACATAGTTACTTGAATAATACTTAGTCTAAATTATATTTTAACAGCTATACATTATTCACCAGCTTAAATTATATTAAATTATAATTTATCATAAAATTATCCCAATATTAATATTTTTACAATTACAAATTTTTACATTATTATTATGAAATCCAATTTATTCCAAATTATCAAACGCGTTATAGTGCGTTTTCAGATATTTTTGAGTGCTTCGGCCGCTCTGATATATCTGATGGCGCGACTGTACGAGCGGGACATTTCTCTATACTTGCAATAGCCGTGTCTCGTTCACACACCGGAGCGGCTTGCGGATTCGCATCGATGTTCCGCGTTAGGTATTATTTGTTTTTATTACCCGGGCGTGAAGATGTTTATATTGTATCCTAACATAGTTGACGACTAACATGTAGGCACACAGGCTTTCTCGATGACAAGGCCTAAAAGTTTCACTTAATATGGCCATTACTCGACACTAATGTATGTCAAAGGGGGCCTTGATGTTCAGGGATGTTGTTTACTATGTTGACCAAGGCCGTTTCATTAAAATAGGTACCATTAGGTTAGGTACTTGTCACACTGTCAATCAATATGAAAGTAGCTAGGGACCTCATACTATTGTCACAGGGCGGACACGCCATACATCAAAAATCACTTGCGTTTCTATGTGTGAACGGCACGTCTGTACACGCGTCATGCGTCATAGTGTGAGTAAGTTGCTTAAAAATAGTACTGAGAGCACGCCAGAAGTCCGCCAGATTTCTGTCGCGGGGCGAGGTAATTCGAGTCGGGGCGGGGCGTTGCGTGGCCGTTCTGTATGATAATACTATTACTTATTATGTGCTATTGTCACTGTGAGAAGGTACGAAATGGTACTGAAATTAAACATGCGTCATAGTGTGAGTAAGTTGCTTAAAAATAGTACTGAGAGCACGCCAGAAGTTCGCCAGATTTCTGTCGCGGGGCGAGGTAATTCGAGTCGGGGCGGGGCGGTGCGTGGCCGTTCTGTATGATAATACTATTATTTATTATGTGCTATTGTCTCCTTGACTCATAGTCCTGCGAGATCGTTTGGCAGTTATGTTTGAATCCTACCTTCACCCTTGACAGAATGACGTGAATGGTGACTAGGTCCTCTAGGTCAATTCCTTATTCAAGTAGGTCTACCAACAAGAACTTTCAAACCAAGTTCATCAACTTGATACAGTGTTTACACGAGGCCAATTACCGAGGTAATCCACTAAATCCACATATACAACACTGTCACCACTCACCGTCTAAATAAATATAGTTTGGCCAGAGACTGTTTAATTTCAAACATATACAGATTACAGAGAGAATTTTATACTGTCTGTCACTCTTACGTTAAGAAGCGTAGCACCTGTAGTTTTGTTTTGTTCTTATTTACTGACAAATTGGGCTTGCCAGACTATATAATCGGAATCCTAAAACCGGACAAGTGCGAGTCGGACTCGCCCACCGAGCTTTCCGTACTTTTTAGGGTTCCGTACCCAAAGGGTAAAAACGGGACCCTATTACTAAGACTCCACTGTCTGTCTGTCTGTATAGCGTCACCAATATAGCGGCAACAGAAATACATCATCTGTGAAAATTTCAACTGTCTAGCTATCACGGTTCATGAGATACAGCCTGGTGACAGATAGACGGACAGAGGAGTCTTATTAATAGGGTCAGTGTTAAGTTAGGTTACTTAGGTTAGGTTAGGCCGTTAGTGTTTCGATATTCCGTAAGTTCATACCCAGCATGGTACTCATCCTCGCTTAAGAAGGCTATTAAAGAAAAACACAAATATCGTCGCAGATATAAACTATATGGTAATAAGTGCGATTTGCTTGCTTTTGAGTATCAGAGGGACAGAGTTAAACGTATGGAAAGGCAATGTTTCATAAATTACACTATAACGGTTGAAAATAATATTAGTAAAAATCCTAAGCAATTCTGGTCTTTTATAAAATCTCGATCTAAATCTTTTGGCATTCCTAGTAGTGTACGTTATGGTGATACTACTGTGAACTCAGGGGTTGACATTTGCAATGCGTTTTCTGATTACTTTAAAACAAGTTTTTTGGATCCTGAATCGCATAACTCTTCGAATAGTGGTACTCTCCATGTATGTGCTGATTCTATTGGTGATATAGCTAGTATTTCGGTTGATAATGATTTGGTTACTATACTCTTACTGAGCCTCGATCCAAGTAAGTCAGCGGGTCCCGATCAAGTGCCAGCCTTGTATTATATTAACTGTGCTAAAACCCTAACCAAACCTGTTTCCTTATTGTTCCGCCGTTCGTTTGCCGAATGTACCGTTCCCGCGATCTGGAAATCGGCTTTTATTACTCCTGTTATAAAGGTCCTAAAACGGATGTGACTAATTATAGGCCCATTTCCAAATTGTGTATTATAGCTAAATTATTAGAAAAAATAGTCCACATACAGGTTTCATCTGTACTCAAAAATTCCATAGATAACTCTCAACACGGGTTTGTCCAACGTAGGTCAACTGTGTCTAATCTTGCTTTACTTAATGACTTTGTCTCAGAGGCAATGGACAATGGCCGTCAAGTGGATGTAATCTATACTGATTATAGTAAAGCTTTTGATCGAATTGATCATGATATTCTAATATATAAGCTTTACTTAATTGGTATAAGGGGTGATCTTTTAAGATGGTTCATATCTTATATAAAAAATCGATGCCAGTCGGTGGTGATCAATAATTATATGTCAAGCTGGGTAGCTATACCAAGCGGAGTGCCCCAAGGCTCTTTATTAGGCCCACTTCTATTTAACATATTTATAAATGACATTAGTACCTGTTTCCAGTTTTCAAAATTACTTAGTTTTGCTGATGATATGAAAATTTTTGCTAAAATTGATACGCTTGCCGATACATATGCATTGCAATCCGATCTAAGCCGGCTAGATAGCTATTGTATAAGAAACAAGCTAGATTTAAACCCCTCCAAATGTTTCACTGTAACTTTTTCTCGTAAACGTGACATAATTCCTGCTTCATATTCGTTAAAAGGTGACATTCTACAGCAAGTAGAGAGCATGAGGGATTTAGGTGTTATTCATGACTCCAAGCTTATTTTCAATGACCATATTGACAGTATAGTGGGTAAAGCAGCTAAGTCACTTGGGTTTATAATGCGTAGTTCAGCTTGTTTTACTCGTCCTAAGACCCTTAAAATCCTGTATTGTGCTTATGTAAGGAGCAAGCTGGAATATGCATCTCAGATTTGGAATCCTCAATATCAAATTTATGTTGATAGGATTGAGCGATTACAAACTAAATTCATAAAATTCCTCTGCTTTAAAATGCATGTAAATTATAATTCTGCTAATTATTTTAGGCTGTGTAAAAAACATCACTTAATCCCACTTGTTAAACGCCGGGAAATTGCGGATATTTTGTATTTAATAAACATTATTAAAAGCCATGTTGATTGTCCTAGTTTACTTAGTAAAATCTCTTTCACTGTTCCATCGAGAAGGTTAAGGCACTTACGTCCCATTAGTACTAACGAGGCTTCCACTAAATATAGAAAAAACAGTTTTTTGTGCAGGGCAGGCAAGACTTTAAATAAAGTTTTGCTTAATTTAGACTTCGATATATTCAATGATAGCATATCTGTAATAAGAAAGAAATTAATTGCATTTTATATGGGTGATACTTCTAGCGCAGGTTCGGGCTCGGCTTACTAAAGTTGTCCTTTATAGGTGTATTTGCTTTTTGTTTTTTTTTTTTTTTTTTTGTTTAATCTTTAAAGTTTTGTGCAGTCAGCGGTTGAAGTGCATGGTTACTTTCTGAATGAATTCCATTCCTGTTGTGTCTATGCGGTTTTGCAGCTGGCAGTACACACTAACCTTGGCTTGTGCTGTCGGTACTTGTGTGTTGAACTGAATTTTAGTTATATTTGATTTTTGTATTTTTAATTTTTATAAGTGAGAACCTGTAA
The DNA here is from genome assembly GCF_947568885.1 of Cydia strobilella. Lineage (NCBI taxonomy): Eukaryota > Metazoa > Arthropoda > Insecta > Lepidoptera > Tortricidae > Cydia > Cydia strobilella. Next base: position 1,566,895 of record NC_086054.1, read on the forward strand.
TTGGCTCTGTAATTCTATTGTAGCTTTAAAAATGTTTATAGCTGTTGGTTTTCCATGTATGAAATAAAAAAGAAAAAAGAAAAAGATATTTTAGATCACCTATTGCTGGTACTGTACATTCTGCAAGAGGAAACCTTAGGGCTCAACGCGATACGGCCTTCTGTTGTGGGGGACGCTTGATTGATGATATCCCCGATTACAAGGCATTGTGATCGGTACGTATTAGGCTCCACGTATTAGTTAATACCGGCGGATGATGGATATCACGATTAGACCCGCTTCTGAGACTATATTACTGGCATGTTGTCATACCTATATGATATAGCTAGTAATGTCACTGTAGGCCGAGGCGACTGTACAAAAAAGAGGCGGATATACAATTTCTAACTTCTCCAAAAACAAGTTTTGTATGAAAAACTTAAATTTGCTGTTGTTTTTTAACTAATATGGTATCTGAAACTACACAAACTAATTACAGGCATAGATATACCTTATCCTATAGTTTCAGAGCAATCTAGCTAGTCGGTTTAAAATGAGAGCGTTTGTATGGAGATTGATTTCTATGCCTCTTTGTACCGTGTCACCATGTACAATGACAGTCAATAATAATTGTGGGAGCGCCAATGTGTGACTACATGTCCCTTCTTAAGCCCTGTTATGTTCCAGGTACTACTCAAACTGATTGTGATTAGCCAACTTACTATCCAATCGTCCTCCTTTGTTCAAATTTTGTACAACAGATCGATCGGATAAATTGGGGCAATCAGGGATATACAAAAATACACTTAGATTTGGCAAGTGATTTGAGTTTCGACCGAAGTTGATGGGGTGAACAAACGATGCATTATGGCCTTAGTATTTTAAATTGTTTATTAAAGTATTAATTAAGAGGCCCACTGACTATCAGTCCGCCGGACGATATCGGCCTGTCAGTTAGAACAAAAATTTGACATTTCCAAACAACTGACAGGCCGATATCGTCCGGCGGACTGATAGTCAGTGGGCCCCTTAAAGGCCCCTTAGAATCGTAAATCCCAGACGCATTTTATGTCTCTGATTTTCCACCGTTCATTCTCATTAAAAGTTTGAAACTCTGAATTTTTGTTACGAAAGCAAGACACTAAAGAAAGTTTATTGCAAATAGTAACCGAAATCTATTTTAAAGAACTTTAAAAACATTGATTTATACTTCGTAAAGACTGGCTTTACGGGCATTACGAAGTGGCTACGGAGTTGACTTTGACTTTGTGGGCCAATTTCCACATTGGAGAATCTGCATCAAATACGAAGATCCCCTAACCCTGGTCCTTTTTTAGCTAAAGTTGAAGTCTTGTTAAATAACAGCCCGTTAACAATACACCTCGCATCTCTCTCGCACTCGTAGATTATCACCTTGTTAGAGCATCGCGGAGAGACTGCATCGACCACCCAAAACGTGCTCGTTGTGAAACGGCTAGCCTTGCCCTGCATTCGCTAGGCTTCTTGGCTCAGGTAGACGAGTTAATAATAAAGACAGTTAATCCGTACGGTAAAGGCCGGTTAAAGGTTCTCGAGAGACCACGCCACAAAGTCACAAACGCGTCTTAAACGCGATCATAGCTGTACAACACAACGCTGTAACGGTGTATTTAACAATAAGCTAAAATCGTTACTTGTAGAGAAGGCTTACTACTCGATCGACGAATTCATGCTGTCTATGCGAAATGATCATTGATCCCATGTCGTAACTTCTTCCAAATTATCAACTTATTATTGTGAATATTAATTTTATTTTTATTTTATTCTTAAGAATTTGAATGACTTGTAAAATGTATTTTATTTTTACCAATAAAAATCTGTATATCTGTACAATATTGTGATTAGACCACCCGTCGTTGTAGATGGCGTCACATTAAAAGATAATTTAGTTGTATATGCAGCATATGTTTGGAAAAGGAATACGAGGGATCGGTTAAAACTTTAGTACTTACCATCTATTTTATCCCGAATGGAAGTGAAATTTTATTCTGAGCTCAAACATTTAAATGTAAAGTAGTGTTAGTGATATTAGTTGCTACATAGTAATAGTAGTTGCTATAACTGTTCCAAATTTTAGGTATCTACGTCAAACGGTCTTTGAGAAAAACGCATTTAACCGATTTGAATCCGAAGTGATCCCAGTGCTCAGTGAGCAAAGTTTTGTATGGATCGCAATGACTCCTTATGATTTTGAGACTTGGGTAAATGTCGTCTACGACGCCGAAGGAACGGAACTTGGTATAAAATTGACATTGTTTATTTTAACTAGTCTCTAAGGATATTACTTCGGGCGCTCTAGTTGTTTATTACATCAGTGTAACAATATACTGTATACATACAATCATATATCGCTATATTCGCTATCGCTCCGTATCGTGGTAAGTTTCGCGAAACGCCTGTACGTTATTTAAACCGCGGTGGCAGCATGGTTCCATTTTTATCGCCTGTCACTATGCCTGTCACTTTCGCACATACTTGTTAAAACGTGACAGGCATGATGACAGGTGATAAAAATGCGACCGTGCTACGACCGCTGGAGTCACACCCTACAATCGAACCAACCTAGCCGCCACCAGCATACAATCGAAGTTACGCTCTCATTTTAGAACGAAATTCTGACATTTCCTTATTTGATTTATTAATGATTGTTTAAAAAAAAGGTTAAAACGTTAGCTATTTAAAACAAGCAAGGATGTGGGTTACATTTATTAAATTTACCAAAGTAGAAACGCTTATTTAAGATGTAGGTGTGTGTATGTTATAATCAGGCATCGTAAACTGCGAGCGAAATCCATTGAAGTACTAGGGTTGTTACTTAGTCAAGTCAAGTCAAAGTACGTCATTTCAATGGATTTCGCACGCAGTTGACGATGCCTGGTTATAAATACATGTTATATTACAACGACATTCGGTTCGTGTCATAAATTAAAATCTAGATCTTTTAGGTATACAGTAGGCGTGTTTTAAACACAACTTATTATAAAATCCGCGTCTCATATTCACTCTGGTGTCACTTTACGCCTTCGAGAGGTATCTAAAAATAAGCAAGTAAAAATAAATATACGCCTATTCCCAGGCTTCTATGAAAGTCATCGGAACTTTGCGGGACTCCCACATGCGTACTGCCCGTCTGTCTATACTCGGAACAGTACCTACTTGACTATCATGAAGTGGAAATGTAAATACTGCATTACCATTACGTTCTAAGAACACTTATAGTACATTGTGCAACCCCCCACGTTGCAAAATGTAAGTGAAATATTGTACGAGAGTCTATATATTCACAACAGCTGCAGGATGGAGGGAATTAAAGCATCGAATAACTCTTACCCCCGGAGTTACACACAAATACACAATGTTTTTCATCACACTTGCGAAGTAAAAGCTAAATTTTAAGGGAAATCATTCTTAAATACGGTGACAGTAAAATAATTTGATTTGTTCCATCCATAGTAATGTAGCATGTATGATGATGTAGTAATATCTTTGCCCACCCAATTTTGACATAGGCGTGATTTTATGGTAAACAGTAGCTATTATTTGAACGTGCGTTTCATCAAATTTTAATACAAGCACAAAAACTAATGAATCAGGTAACCTAATAGTTCGATTAAATACATATATTAAATGTTAACTTCAACTTGTTTTGTCATTTGTATAATAACATTTATAATAACGCAATTAAGTTCAGCTACGAAAAGTCAAAACAAAAGATAATGAACAGGTCATCGAATCTAAACTCCATGTAGATTTTTTAAACAAGTCTGTTTACGTTGTATTTATAGGTAGGTACTTATTTTTTTATCCATCTACCAACTAAATTCGTTACAGCGATATCCGTTCACCTGATCCGATACAGAAAACTTATACCTAAACTTAAAAATAAAAAAAAGATGGGTGGAGGGAAAGTGCTTTAAAACCTTAAGTTAGCTCATTTTAATTAAAGGAAACATTCTTTTATTTAAAAAAAACTGCATTCAAAGATTTTTTATTTTTCTTCAATTTCGCTTGTCTAAAAATATTCTTGAGTACTAAATATTCGATTTTATGGATATTTTGTACAACAGACGAGTGTAAGACCTAATGTTTCTTGGAGAAATGTTATCAAACTACTTATGTCAGAAGTAAAGATGCTCCGAAGTTATTCGTAGTTAAATATGAATTTTGAGCAGACTGCAGATCGAACGTGTGTTAGTGCCAGTTGCGCCATCCGCACTTGACAGACTGATCAACGTCACCCGGCGCGCCGCGGCGGTTTACTATGAAACATTTCATACAATGAATTTAGCGACCTCTTTAACGATGACTAAATTTTAAAAACGTTACCTAACAATATCAAAATTCTTAAGCTATGAAATTACTATTTATGTTAAGATTGTTTTTTCTTCTTTTTTTGTTTATAGTATCACATAATAAATAACCGAGTAAAGTAGGATTAAAAGTCCGAGTTAGAGATGACTTTGGGAATTCATTGTATCGAGCGAAGTGTCATAATTCGTGTATCGGAAGCTATGTTGTTAAAGATAATATAGTCAAGAATTACATATATTTTTTCCACGTCTACGAATATCAACGCCTCTTAGAAAAACATGATCATAAATATATAAGGAGATTTTTCGCCTTCTGGCTCAGAGAACCGCCTTAACAGATTTTTGTGGACTGGATGGATCCTTTTCCCTAAGTTAGGTACGTTCAAATTTGATACTCGTTGTTGTCGCTGAGGTTTCTTAGTTAACATTCCCTTTAGATAACATAAGCTATTATTTATTCTGTGACATAACATAAAGAAGGTGAGAAGTCTACCATCGAAAAACGAAATTTCGATCTAACTCTATCTCTCTTAGTGTAAGGCCTGAGTGGACGCTCGAGTTGGGCGTGCAGCGGGGCGGGGCGTGCGGCGTGCATGTTAAACAAATGCAAACGTATAAGAGCGGCCTTAGTGCACGCTGCTCACATCACTTGTGAGCCCGACGCCCCGCTGCACGCCCCGCCGAACGCTCCGCTTTGAGCGTCCACTCAGGCCTTACACTTACGTATTCGAGCGATAGGTTCAGGGCTAGGGCAGGAAGGTTAGCAAATCCCACTGAGCTATAAACGAAGCCGGACGACGTAAAACGAGTCGTAAATCGTCGAATGTGTCGTGTGTGGCCAGTATCTTCCTCTACACTGTTCATTGACTATTCGTAAACGTTATTGTAATTACATAAGGTCCAACGATGGTCAAATATTTTTTTCGAAGTCAGTCTAAAATGTAAAACCACTACCACACACTAACCCAATGCCGCTAGATAGATAAATCAAACCACGGTTTCACTTTAAATAACTAGATTATATTTCGGTCACCTTACTTTACGATCATTTGTTCACAGTTTGCAATCCAATAAAAGAATGGCGCTCGGACTTGGTATCGGTTACCGGTAAAAAACATCCCTCCTACTTCGTTTTAATAAAAGAGCGCGAACGGAAACCGCTAACCAATTCCAAGTCAATTACAGTACTTTATTATAATTGGAGGAATTAAATCATTTTATTCGTTCATAGAATATGTCTAAATTGATCTAATTATATTTATGATAATGTAGATTTGCTATTTAACACACATAACTTTTAACCATTGGACAACACTTTAGTACCATATTTGCACACTAGGGGATTTCACTCGAGTTTACTTAGTCAAAATATGACTATTAATTATAAAGAAGCTTACAAAAAATAGAACGTTATATTATGATTTATTATTAACGCATTATAATGGAGTTCAAGACATAATAAAATATTGTTACAAACCTACAGTCGAATGATGCTATGGATCTATTGAACAATTTAAAATTGCTTGTTCAAACAAAAAGGGAACTTAATTTTATAAAAAAATGCATATGAAATTATACTGCAAACTATAACTCTAAATCTCTAATAGAATAGAATAGAATTGTTTTTATTCGTAATCACACAGTAAAAGACCATAGTGAAAATAAAGTGTCACGAAATGGCCCCATCTCAGCATGCTGCTGGCGACTTCCAGCGCTGAGTATACAAATATTTCTTTCGCTGATTCTTCACAAGTTGTTGACCAATCACGTTTTATAATGATGTGCTACATTGTGTTCTAAATAAACTTTTTTCTCGCTGTGTCTTAGGATGGTATTCCATCTGTCCCAATATCTTGGTCCAATGTGTATTTTGTCTCACATTTTTCTCAATGAGATTGGACAGAATTGGACAGACCAGTCTTAAATATAGAGCAGTCGTGTCGTGTCGTGTCGTGAACAACTGAATGAAATAACTACCACTCCCGAGACAGGGCTAGTCAACTGCAGCGTCTGCAGCCCCCCGAGGTGCAGGCGCCCTACATTCAAGATGAGCTGACCCATTATATTATGCCCCATTTATTCGAAAAACCAGCGTTCGTTTTCAAACCAAATAAAAAAAATGCTTGTTTGTCTTCAAAGCCGTAGCTTTCAGCCTTTATTAAAGTTGTGCGAAACTGCGAATACCGATTTTATGTTTTCATGTTTTTGTCGGGAAAAGGACAACGGAACGAATATTCAGTTTATATCGGCACGAGGTTCGCAGTGAATACGACTTTTGTTTTAAAATTGCAGTCATTTTATTCGGAATGCAAATAGAAACCGATCTATCCTTTTAAAAGCCCGATATTTTACAGCCTCGTACGTTTAGTATATGGATGATGTATGCGCTGAAAATGCAGTTTTTTCTCCATTTTTTTTTTTCAATTTCTTACATTTATAAGCGTACAGTAACAATAAATGCACTTGCACGGTAAATACAAATTGGGTACTTGATAGGTTTTTTTTATGGTATCAGTCGATCAGGTTTGTTTTGAGGATCAAATGTCTGTATGGGACCCATTGTCTTAAAGCAATACAAAAGTCACAAATGATGGTCAAAGTCTGGCACCCGCACTTTACTGAGCAAACGCTCTTAACAAAATGGCAACACATCGTGACGTCACTGTGTCACTTTGCTTAGAAGCCGCTTTGCTTTATAGAAGCCGTTTCGATGTATAGAAAACAAGGAAATTGCGATTTTGTCGGTGAAATGCTGTTTATTTATTTATTGTTGCTAATGCTGCTATACAATATTTTTTTAAATAAAATGTAAGGAAATCGAATGGTACCGTTATATTCCAATATATTTTTTAAGTTTCCTTTATCCGTAACGCGGCTATAATAATAATATTGACTGTTTGCATTGATTTTTCTTAGTGGGTACATATTTTTAAAAGGTAAATAACAATACAGTACTTAATTACTTCCCGTCCTATTTTTGCTACAATAAGGCGAAAACTACATATTAAACACAATTATAAATATGACTTTACATTATACTCGTACCTACTAATAACGGTAAAACATTAACGCAGAGCTTGAATCAGCATTGCATTGCCAAAACGCATGACGTAAGCAAAAACAACTGTATGTATTGATTATCGCTACAAAGTTTGCGAATGTCACTTGTTTTCTGTACCTATTGTTGTTGAATTAATAAATACGTAGGTAACACGTCTACCGTGCCAAACTTTTCTAATTGCTTTATAAACACGGCCCTGGTATACCTGTTTAAACTTACACCCATACAGTTTAAACCAATTTGCATGAGAAATTCTCCTTCTCACAACTCGCAGCGAATTTTCTCAAGAAGATTTCTCTTGTGACGCCTTTGCCACCAACTTTCGAGAAGCATATTATGCACAGCACAGCTGATGGTTTTAACGGACGCTTGACGCTTCCCAATGTTCATATTCCATTAAAATATATTGGCATTGATTTTATTCGTTCCACAATTAGTTCCATGACGTCTTCTAAATGATAAATGACGAATGGCAATGACCCAACATCTCCAAAGCTTTATTAAAATTATTGCAGCGACCATTCAGAAAGGTGGGACGAACTGTAGACAGTGACTAACGCTCGACGCGCAAACGAAAAATAATATCCTCTCACTGACCTTGACGGTTCTTTGCTTTCCTTGTATTATCCAAACCTTTATTTGTCAAAGAAAGATAACAATCCCGCTTCAAGTGATTTCTTTACCGGTGCTGAATCAGGGAAAGTTAATGAAAGAAATTAAAGTAATTTATTTGCGGGGGTACACTTAAACAATCGAGTACAAACAATTGTGACGTTTTCAACCAAAAGGTACCACATTGTCGCTTGTTGATAAGGTTGATTTCTAATTGAAGCTATATGGAAATAGCGCCTTACTGACAAGCGACAATAAATACCCTTTTGGTTGAAAATGGAACAATTAATGATTAAAAATAAACATCAGCACAAAGGCTCCAGCCTCGCATATTGCAACAGCTCTGTGCTCGGTGGATGGAGCGCTGAGTTGTTTGGTCAGTAAAGTAACTATTACCCTCTTGGATACTTGAGAATATAATCCGAATGCAATTGGTCCCAGTTTTTCTTTAATATTCGTGCATATTTACGTACAAATCGCGTCTAGCACGCGACACGCCGCACGCCGCCGCCACATCATCGGGTTGTGTTGTGACACCCGGTACTAGCTGCCAGCATATTGATATTATTGATACCGAATGTAGGCTACGTCTAAGCGTCATTGGACATGTGGGGCGTTAAAAGCAAAAGTCGGCGTGGGCGCAAATTCGCAAGGACGTTGCTTTGCACCACTATTAGCGTATTTATAGTTAGTATGACAAGATATTTTAAATAACGAGACCGCTAGCGAAGAATGCGTTAAAATTGGAGCAATTGGGTGATCTTGGCTTCTGTAATGAGCACACAATGGTAATTCTTCGAGCATTTGAACGCTTTATTCCTGTGGCTTAAACACGCCATTTTAAAAAGAATTCCCCGAAAAATCTTCGACGTAAAATATCAGTTGAGTGTATTAGGAATTTAGTCACTAGACTGACATGGGAATGAAGGGTTGAGCCTTTCGATGGACCCAAATAAATGTGGCGCATTTATGTGAGCAAACGTCCTGGCCTAGTCTAAAATTCGTTTCCAGAGCTAGTTAAACCACTGTGGTTTAATCCTTTTTCTGTCGTTCATAAAATTTCTTCAAACATATTTGTACTTATCTGTCAAAAATATTTGAAGAATCAGAACGAAAGAGAGTAAAGTATATAATAGGAATTTTAAAACTACGCTATCGAGTTATAAACTGAAATAGATAACTGATATAGTAGTGTGACTACTTAAAAGACACAAATCAAACGATATTTCATAAAATAATTTGATTTGTTCCCTAGTTACGCTATCGAATGTTTTTGAGAGAGTACCCGTGAAGTTGAACCGTGAGCACACAGCGATAAGAGCAGTCTTAACGCGCTGATAACCAACGTTTAACGATAAAGATAAAGAAAGATTATTATTTAAGCAGGCATACTACAATGCGCTTATGGACGTCAAATAAAGCTACGCCAGCTCAGACCCTACACCTCTGCCCCGAGAAGATTTAAACAAATAACAGATTATGATGTGCGCGTCACAGCCTCCAGTGCGTCAGCAATCAACATGCTAATTTATTCTAACACTGTCCGTACCATTCCGAAAGGTTAGACACTAAAGTTATTCTAATGTCCCGTTTATTATCAAAAAAAGCTCTTAAAATGAATACGTAACAGCTCGGGTATAGGAGTCTGGAAAGTCATGCGCGAGAAGGTTTGGGCTATAGTCCCCTGGCTGGTTCAAAGCGGGTTAGGGATTTCACACTTTGAATTTCTTCGCGGATGTATGCACTGCAGGTTACCTCACGATGTTTTCCTTGTAAATAGGTGTCAAATGACATTCCGTACATAAGTTTTAAAAAAACTCATTGGTAATAGAACCCGTGACCGCCGGATTGAAACTATTGAAAGTCGGACGTCAGATATTTGATATTTACTGGAGCTTTTCGGCGAAGGAAAACATCGTGAGAAAACCTGACTAATACAGTAAAGCCTATTTCCCCCGCGAGGTTGAAAACATATTTACTATATGTACTTATCTGATTAGAGCTATAGATATTCCTCTTCGAAGCTCATTCACTATTGCTAATTTTAAATTCACTATCTGAAGCTCTTAAAAATAAATAACTAATTAAGTTCCGCTCGCATCTGGAACCCAGCCAAAAGAGCGAAGGTGCGAAATTACGAACCAACCTGAATTTTTAGCGGACCCATTTGATCTCGTTAGCGCCAAACTTTGCCACGTCCATTGACTAAGTGAAGGCTGGATGGGTGGAAATTTCAGCTGTTTTCGAGCACTAGAATTTCTTGAAATAGGTAGTGCTGGCCGTAACTAGGTTACATAACTTACATAATACATACTTAACCAGAGTACAAAACTGTGTATCCACAAAACATATTAGGTTTGTTTATAAGGTACCTATCTACATAACATATGCATGAAGGGCAAACCACACGGAAACATGATCGCCGGTCTACATAGCAATTAGGCATTATTTCCGTAGTTAATTATGTTAAGGGAATATATCATCTGTAAGTCTTACAAATCATGACAAATCTCTGAAATTAATATCGATCATCGAGCCAACTAGGATTCTACCAAGATTCACCACGCCTGATTTTCTCAAAAGAGAATAACACTAAATGGTAAATTTTGACGAACACCTCGAAATATATTTAATAGCGATAAAAGGGGGCCACTTATTATAAAATAATGTATACAGTGACCCATTTCATTGTTCTCGAGTGCTATTTATTCCGGCATTGTGAATGCCGTTCGGTAATCCCTTGAAGACCCGCAAAGTCTCTAATCCCCAGTTACAAGTTGTGTACTCGCGAATTCGCGTATCATATGACAAAGGCAGAGATAACTCTTGTATATTTTATTATTCAAGTTTGTGTCACGTATGCCTCTAAAGACCGGTTGGATTCACGTCTTTAACAAATTAGCTTCACAAACATTACCGTGTTATTTTTGTTTGAAGTCGCGACCCGCTCATAGTAAATATTCATGGAAATACAGTCGCAACACAATCTATCACTTTACGTATTATAAAGTGGGGATATCTTTTTGATGTATCCTTTGTAAAAAATATTTGTTTAAAAAATAACTTTAATAGGTATCTATAGAGTTAAAGATTAGATCTGCCATATAGGGCTGCGCATGCGATAAAGGGTTAAGTAGATAAGTTTAAGTATGTAACGTATCATCTACCTAGCTTACGTTAATTTACAGAAGCCTCGTCTGCCAACAAACCAATCCGTGGTTTGGCGGAAGTATATATGTAATTAGTTGTAAGCAAGATTGTAAATAAACGTTTATTTTACTTTACAACTTAGCATATATCTGTTAAATGATTTACCTTTTTAGTAAATAAAAATGACGGATAGGCAAAACTATGCGTAAAAACTATTATAACGGGGTTTTAAACAAATTTGACAGAATTTTACGAATAATGCCAGTCGTTAAACTGACCCCGTCTACTCACACATATTAATCTCATACTAAATTATAATATTAGTAGAATGTGTAGCGGTGGCCTATAATATTAGTAGCACCACAGAAATAAATATACAATAGAAGACGCAAATGCATCTACTTCGCGTGTCCGAACCCCTACCAAGCGTCGAGGTTGACCGTCGCTCTTTACAGTCCACGCCGCCGGGTGTTGCAGCCGGACGTCCGTGAAAACTTAAAAAATGCTTCGTTGCATGATAATTAACTGCAACAGCCCAATAATTGCGAGCACCCAAAGGCGAGAACATATTTCCTATCACAGGCACGCTTGGTTTCAATACAAATCGTGGTATTTGCGTCATCTAGCGTATATATTAAATGTGTGAGTAGCACCATTTAAATGCTAAAATTTCCTCGTCCTAGTAAGCAAGTAGAGTGTAAACACGTAAACAGTGGTTTTTTATAATCAACCGGTCCGCAGTTCGGAGGAAAGACTTCTTGCAACGGCTGTTACGTCATTAATTAGACCTTTGATTTCTTGTAGCGGTATTGTTTCGTTTTGCCTTGCTCTAGTAAACTAATTAATTTAGCTTCTTTAGTTTTTAACTAATATACTTGAAGAAAAGGGTAGTCCGTAATGTAAAATCATCGATATACAATGTAAAATAATAAAAAACAAGGCATTGACAATCCTACACCGATCTCTCTCGTACATCTCCCACTGTCAGCTTAAGCTTAAAGTAAGGCTTGTGTTGTTATTATTATTATTTGTTATGTTTGAATAAATACAAGTGTCAAAATTATTGTAAAAAGAAACATCGCAGCTAGGAGGGACAGAGAAAGGTAGCCAAAAAAAGGAAAAAATATAGGCATGAAGAAGAAAAATGAAAGCCTAGGTAGGTACTGCGCGTTATAAAGACGTCAGAGACGCTATTATATAAGAAACAGACAAACGATGACAGAAAACCAACAATTACTTTAATTATGATATTTATCAGAATTTATTATCAGTAAAACTTGATTATATTTATCATGTATGTTCTAAAGTAGCCTTGAAGGTCATGTTTCTATAAATAACAGCCGCGTGTATTCATAATATTCATATCCTCTGATCTTTTGGCAACAATTAGCAGATGGGTGCTATCATAATCATAATTTAACTATAATCGCGTTCATGACATTTGTACGTACGAATATTATAATACCTACATATTTATAATAGCTTTCGTTTACAGCACAATCGCTGTAAAGGGAAAATCGGCGTTACACTTTTACTAGCCTAATTTAGTGTCCCACTGCTGGGCAAAGGCCTCCCCTCGCTTCCTCCACTTGACCCTGTTGTTTGTAGTTTCCCGCCAATCCGGATAAAATGCGTCCAAGTCGTCTCGCCATCTCCTTTTCGGCCTACCTGCACCCCGGCCAGCACCAGCTATGGTGTTCCGTAGGTCCCACTCGGTAACCATACTTGATGTGGTTAATATTGGTATTAGGAAAAATATGTAGTTATTTACGATACAAGTGTGAACAATTGGTAATTCGCATCGAGTGGCTCCCTTCGGTCGTGTTTTAAATCGAAACGAGTTGCGAATTACCTATTCGCACGTGTATTCCGCGATGAAGTGAAAATTTGCTCTAAGATTCTTTTTTGCACGGTACAAGGTACAACACAAAGGTCTTGTCTTCATGCAGCTTAAGTATCAATCGGGATTTTATCCTCGCGCTATCATGATAAGATGGCTACGGCCAAAACACACGATACTCTTAAGAATTTTAGGTGCCGCATAGAATCCATTCACAGTGGTATGAACAGACAAAGCAAAATTAGCATTCAAGTTCGCTACGGTAATTGAAAAATACTTAATTAACGCAGAAACAGAATATTAATCGATGCATAAGTGTTATCGAGGCCTGCCAATGTCAGGATTACCTACCTACCTACTAGTAATTAAATTGAAATACAGTATAGCAGTTATTGCAGGCCTAAGCGTTTTTTAGGGTTCCGTACTCAAAGGGTAACAATATTTAGTAATAGTAATAGTATTAGTAGACTTCCTGTCCGTCCGTCCGTGCATCCGTCTGTCACCAGGCTGTATCTCATGAACTATATCAAATACCTCATGAACAGGCTGTATCGCTATAACAACGAATACTAAAAATAGAATAAAATTAATATTTAAGTTGGGCTCCCATACAACAAACGTAATTTTTTTGCTGTTTGTTTGCGTAATGGTAGGGATGCCTTCGTGCGCGAGTCCGACTCGCACTTGGCCGGTTTTTACGTAGCTTTATTGGCCTGTGTGAAAAAAAGTATCTCTTAACAGGTGTCAGGAGAACCGTTAGGTGGTTGCTAGTGCTAGCTCACAAACATCTAGCCTAATCAAGATAATCTCCGGTTTTTACGTGTCGCATTATGCGACTAGCATAGCCAAATCTACGCAAACAGATAGGCAAATCATTGCCAAGTTTTGGATAGCAACGTGAACAGGACCCAGCCGGATGTTTGTAGAATTGTCGCCAATGCAGCAGACATTGTGACCTTTACGCAATGCACTTTTTTACTAATAACGTGTTTGTTTTTTGCAGTATGTTGTATATCGTTTACTTTATTACTATACTGTAGACTTGTAGATGACTCAGATCCCAAAGTTGCTACGCGGAATAACACTGACATAATGTGCACAATGCTGCTCTTGGTACTCGTACCTAGTCACTGCATCAATTTGGACACTCTCTAGTGAAGTGGCTTCTATTGCTTTCTGAATAGGTATAAGTATCCATTTTTTGTCGCACATCAACCTATGACCGGCAAATAACGTAACCTATGCTTGTCATTTGAGTTTCATAGGTTCTTCACAGATTATAAGAAACTGCATATCATCTATGTTACGTATTATTTTGGGGTTTAACCAAGACAATCTATTCTAGATCTTAGTCTATTTGTCACGTTACATAACCCAAATTAAAGTTAGGTAAGCTGCCCGACGGTGCGCTCTCCGGCTAGGTAAGATCAATACGAGAAACTTACGTAATCACAGATAATGTAATAATTGTATCAACAAGCGTTAGTATCATCAGGTGCTTAATCTAAATGATCAGTATTCATCTCAGCCGTCGTACGCAGTGAATTGTTAGGTGATGACGCAAACATAGGCACAGCTAGTGAAACCTGAAGCAAGGAAAAGCAACTATCTCCGTAGCTTTTCACAACAATCGAACATAAAAGCATTGTTCCAATATGGATGGATAAAGTTTAAATTACTTCACTACGGCTGTCCGGACACACAGTCTATGTGCCAGATCTGAGATCGCATGTATCGGCCCAATATATCAATGCGGTGACGTAGAAAGCCACTATAGAAAATGGCTTTGTTTCAATGAAGAATCCATATACTTCTTTTAATATTTTCTGTGCAATATTGTATCTAGACAACTTTTTCATCAAAGTTAAATCTTAAAGGTCGCGGGTCGGTCTAATCGTTATATAGCTACAAAGAGTAACAGGTCAATTCGACAGTGTATGGACAAGTAAGAGTATCAGTTAAATGTCATTCTGATATCAGTGTACGTTCGAATTGGCCTGTAAGATAATTAGACACATGCTTGTTTTAAATAGATACAGCGTTGATTCAGCAACGTTATCTACCGTTATCATATGATATATCTATTTAAAACAAGCATGTGTCTAATTATCTTACAGGCCAATTCGAACGTACACTGATATCAGAATGACATTTAACTGATACTCTTACTTGTCCATACACTGTCGAATTGACCTGTTACTCTTTGTAGCTATATAACGATTAGACCAACCAGCGACCTTTAAGATTTAACTTTGATGAAAAAGTTGTCTAGATACAATATTGCACAGAAAATATTAAAAGAAGTATATGGATTCTTCATTGAAACAAAGCCATTTTCTATAGTGGCTTTCTACGTCACCGCATTGATATATTGGGCCGATACATGCGATCTCAGATCTGGCACATAGACTGTGTGTCCGGACAGCCGTAGTGAAGTATTTTAAACTTTATCCATCCATATTGGAACAATGCTTTTATGTTCGATTGTTGTGAAAAGCTACGGAGATAGTTGCTTTTCCTTCACAACTGTCACGGATCAATAATAATTAGGCTTCAAGGCATCATTGGCCTTAGTGCCTTAGACTTTGATGGAATTGGACCTAAATAATGGTTTTTCTGCAAAAAATAAAGTAGGTATACAAATAGGGTTTTATAAAGAGGCTCCACCTCGATTTTGTTTACGCATTAAGTGCACGTATATATATTCCGTTTACAGTGCATTTCTGTTCCCGTTGCGGTTGTGGCAGAGTATAAAACGAGTAGTTTTCCTTGTTTTCCTTTTAAGTTCATACCTACACATGTGCGCGATTTTAGAAAAGTAGGCCAACTAGGCCAAGTAGGTTAGAACAACCTAATCATGTTCATTCTTAATCTGACTTTACTTCTTGTAATTGCTCGTGTAGAAACACAACTTTTGTAGGTAGGAAGCGGAAGAGTATAACATTGCTTACAGCTATCTCGGGCCCTGAGCGCGAATTGGTGTAACTAATCACTATCTCCTGTAGGATAAAAGTAGTGTACTTTACTGCTTATCAATGACTTTGTCTGGGCTACTTCGTCCGCAGTGACCGGGTCGCTCCTCAGGTGTGTCCTATTTTTAGCACCATCCTGTTTGCGCCCGTATCTACAGTCTTCGATTGGATAAACGCATTCCTTCGTTCCGTCTGCGTCTAGAAAGTTATCTTATTCTGTCACTAGTATTAGTGGATTAGCCTATTTTCTAATTGATGGTCGTGTTCACGCGCTTAAACCGTGTATTAAGACATTCCATTGCATTGCGTAATTTGCGTATTACTAGTAGTATTAGAATTAGTTAATATGTAGGTATTGATGACAAATTGTGACATTTTCAACCAAAAGGTACCACATTGTCGCTAGTCAATAAGGTTGATTTGAAATTGAAGCTGTAATGAAATAGCGCCTTATTGACAACCGACAATAAGTACCCTTTTGATTGAAAAAGGCACAATTAAATTCTACATCTTAATGCAAGGGGAAAGAATGAATGAAGTAAGGAGCAAGCTCAGAAATAGCAATACAGAATAACACCATGAATCATGGTCAATGATATTTGCACAAGCATCAATCTCTTTACCTACAATAAAATTACGTGTAGAAATTTTTAGGCAGCTCGTTCGTGTAGTTAGAATAGAGGGTACCGACTGGACAATTGAACACATGACACATAAATTCAGCTATACCTACCAGAGTTCAAGCTATATAATAGAATAGGTATTAACATTATTATTTTGCCTCCAGCCTCAAAGAATCGAACTATTGTTTACGATGCAATAACCACAAAGATGTTGTTTCCTCTCAATTTTCCCCATTACCTCGAAGTAAAGAGTAATTAGCTGAGATTACGACCCGTAAATACAAAGCGATGAGGTTTCATAACCTACAGCCGTTAAAGACATGATTTCAGCCGGAGTAACATGTTTGAATTCAAACATTCAAAGTTGAATTTGTAGTATTTTTAGGATTAGAGATAAATCCGCAAAGGTTAGCATCATGTTTTAAATCAGAGGCGCCGTGCATGCGGTACAAAGTTAGAAGAAAGAAGTTAATAATTAGGTAATGAGTTATCTCACTAGTTAGGTACAATTATTTCATTATTATTTATACCGCAAGTGCTCTATCAAAATTCTAATGTTTACTTTTGCTAAATTTTCAACGTCTTACTAATCCTGAAAATACGGCGTCATTCTGGGTTCGTTACTTCTGCAAAGATCTTGCTAATCCTAAAAACAGAAGTATTCTTAATAAGTATAATCGCAGCGAGATCACGTTGCATTTCAAACCTTTTATACCGCATAAGTGTTTCTTGATTGGCAATCTTAGTATGGTATTTCAGCTATCCAATTTCTTTGTCCAATTTGTATTGCGTCTCACATTTTGCTTAATGAGAGAGTGAGACGCAATGACATTAGACGAAAAAATTGTACAGGTGGAATACCACCCTAGCAAGCATGAACGGCGGTGTACTTCCTTTTTGGCGAAATTTATTTCGCCTAATTTCACTTGGCAACCAACTTTTCGCCAAAGTTTCATTTGGCAAACCAATCGTTGGCATAACCTTACTTCGCAACCATTTCATTTCCCAACCCCATACTTGCGAAATGAAAATGACGTACTAGGTTGGGTTAGGTTAGGTTGGGTTATGTAAATTTGCGAAATGAAATTTCGCCCAACTGAAAATATGGGATAAATAGTTTGGGAACTTAAAGTTTGTCAAGTAATTTTCGCCGAAACATCAGTAAACCATGAACGGCATGTGTGAAGTGTCACGCGACCGACGCCGCTCCGAAACTGTTGGAAGTCGGATAGCAACACGCTACACATTATTTTGACGATTTGCTACAACACGTATTTGTAAATCAGTGTGATTCACGAATTTAAATAAGTCGCTTGCTGCGGGGACCACTACAAAAGGGTTTTTGTAATTTAAACCCTAAAAGGAGACAATGTTGTTGAAATTTTTCAATGTCCTCATGGCGTGGCGTCACCGAGAAAACAGTCCCGTCGCCATGGCCATCAAATATATCGGCCATGGTGTTGACAAATATCTGAACCACAGAATAAGTAATAGTATTATCATACAGAACGGCCACGCACCGCCCCGCCCCGATTCGAATTACCACGCCCCGCGACACCAGATTGACGACCTTTTGCCGACCGCTCAGTAGGTACTGTTTTTAAGCAACTTACACAATGCCGCATGCCGCATGTACAGACGTGCCGTTCACACATAGAAACGCAAGTAATTTTTTGATGTATAGCGTGTGTGTCTGAAGTGTCTGAACCAAGTCTCTTATTGTTAATACGTTAGTGCATGTTTAGATATTTTTGAGCACTTTTTCCACTGTAAATTTCTAATGGCGACTGTAAATGTATAAAACGTTATATGAGTACTGCTCCGAGAACCAGCTTAATCACTGACCCTGAATATCCATTACTTACACAATGTTCGAGTTTTTCAGTCTCGCAGAAACACGGGAACGGTGCCAACAGCAAATAGTTCGACGTATCAATTAATCAATTCTGAAGAATGCTCGATTAAAACTTAATTATCAAGTAAATTATAGACCGATTGAAGAAGAGTAATCGGCGATAATATTATGCATATCCTTGTCTCATTAACGTCCTGTAAACGCGTCGTTTGGTATCTCGGAAACTCATTCACACCCGTATCCTTCTATTTATGGCTTGTTTATAACCAATCACTCGTATATAATTTGACATTTCATAATTTTTTAATAGAAACTCGCTCTGTAGGTATGTAGTGTGGTTTCTTATAGGGAATAAGGTTGTCAGGGCTCCCGATGGGTTTTGGTTGTGAACTTGTGATGGATCTACAGTGAAGCCTTGTGTCTTGTGTCCAATCAGTCGAATGTAGAGAGAGGGCAATCTCTCCAAACGGGTGTTATACCTGGGGACCGAAGCCCGATGAGAGCTTGTTAGGAGTTTATTACAACATTTACAACCGACATTGGAACTCCGAAAGCGCGATGTAGGATATGTATGACGCTTCATACAACGCCATCTGTTAGATCCTGTGGCACGATGTTGACAGTGACGGGAGATGCCACACTGTCTTGTATAATTGCAAAGCGTCGTCAGCAAGGCTGGAGTTGCATGCGTAAATAGTTTCAGCGTCCGCTTACCATTATGCCGAAGGCTTGTTTGACACCGACACGTGGTAAAAAACCGTATACTGCGTCATAAACGTATTAGGGTCTAATTTTTTTTCGTTTTCTTGTTTTTGTCCCCCAAAAAGTGTGACAGTGGAGCTTTTTGTATGGAGTGAATTTAGTTTTTAATTTTACTCAAGAGAATTATAATACACTCTACAGCTAGAAAGACATGCAATAGCACTCAACTTTTTTATTTATTTGATAAAAAATAAAAATAGAAGCGTGACACAGTGGTCAGAAACAAGACAACGAAAAAAATGTTGACCCATTAGTGATAATTTATTCACTCGTGGACGGGCGCCAAAAATGTGGGGACGAAGCTTATTAATTGCAGTGCGTCATACATAGGACAATACTACCTATATGCCTGGAAATTCGCATTATATTGTTATTCCATTCGGCTCCCGAGTACAAGCGTTTCTTTGGCGAATCATTATTGGGTTCTTTAATTACTCATAAGTAACCTATTGGATCGTTGTGGACCTGCTATTTCAATTCAATTCTATTTATTTATATAAAAGACAACAATGGCCCATAATGGTCTAATACTCGTAACAATGCAGTTAGGGTTACTTACAGTGCTTATAACCTTTTTATAAATTTAGCATAAGTATTACCTATACTAATTTATAATAGTCATCTAAAGCAAGCAAAATTAAGATTAAGCAAGCTATTGTACGTTTTACTAGTCTGAGCTTGGTTAGGAATTAGAACAACACTTTTTTTTTCTGACTGCAAGCTCATCCCTTACATACAACTTCTGCATTACAATACATCAGAGGTCTAACTCGCACTTGTCAGCGTGTTTGCAATAATACAGAATCGTTGAGAATAGGGTCGTTGTGCCAATATCCAAGCACGTCGAACCCTCATTCGATATGCATTACAAACTTTATGAAAACAACTGTGGAGCCGTTGCTAGGGAACACTTGGATATAAAAAAAGAGCAGGTGCAAAGCGGTAATGTTTGTGTTGGAGGTTGGAGTCCTGCGGGCGACATAGCCACGAGTATAGGGTGCCACGGGCCGCCCATTTCTGTACTTATTCCAACGGTACAAGGTTCATAATTGTATACATTTACTGAAATGTACCTGTAAAGGTGAAAAACAAAGCGGCGAACTGCGTTGTCACTATATATTCTTGTTTAAAGGGCACCTACATTTGTGTGCAATAGGATAATGAAAATTAGGGGAAAACTATAACTTTATATAGATCAATTATATTGGATCTTTTTTTATCATTCTTCTGCATTACTTGATATTCTTTCAAAATTAACTGTAACCTTTCAATTCAATTCAATTCAATTAATTTATTTCAGAATAAAAATCCCATATACAATTACATTTACATTTAAAATAAAATAAAATAACTAATCCTAAATTAAAACTAAATATGTTAGTAACAATAGGTAATACTTAGAACTATGTTAGTACACAGGAAATAATTTGTTAATAAAATACATTAAAATAAAATAAAATTACATTAAAATAAAATAAAATTACAATT
This sequence comes from Cydia strobilella, assembly GCF_947568885.1. Classification (NCBI taxonomy): domain Eukaryota; kingdom Metazoa; phylum Arthropoda; class Insecta; order Lepidoptera; family Tortricidae; genus Cydia; species Cydia strobilella. The sequence goes on from NC_086054.1 coordinate 1,587,586, forward strand.
TTAATAACAAATTCATTACAATTAAAAATCCTTCAAATTTTTATTTCCCCACTGTGGAATGGAGTTCAATCCATCGCCGCAGTATCGGGGTCCCACCTCTCGGCCAGTGTTTGTAAGATGGTGTTCGTGGAGCCGCGCACACGCCTCATCATCGAAGCGGCCCGCTTCCTGATTACGGCGTAAAAGCCATCAATTTGCCTTTACTTGAATAATATAAAAAAAAATATCATGAAAATCGGCTTTTTTACTACATCGCGGAAATTCTTATAGAAACGTAAAAACCTATGAAAAAAATACAATTGTGTACTATAATTGTAATATAGCATCTTGCCTATTACTTTCAATCAAAGCTTTACATCTAAACCCATGACATGGCCAAATTTACCCTCCCATAATGGAGCAGCCAAAATGTATGAAACACCCAAAAAAAATATCGCGATTTCGGGGTTGGTCCCATAGTAAAAGTTGCTCAGTATAATCCCAACACCTCCCTGGCCACGGGAATGCACTTATGTTTTAGCCACCCTGTATAAGACGCTAGGGACCTCAAACTATTGTCACTGTGAGAAGATACGAAATGGTACTAAAATTAAATTCCTTGACCGTACGCAGAAGTAGAAGGATATATACCTATTACGAAAACTTTAATGATAAACAGACCTACTAAGAACAATTTAGGCCACGGAACATAGCTGTTTACAGTCAAGCAAGCCTCGGAAATAATATTCATATTCATTGTTCAATTGCTTTGTTTCATTGTCTAACGACAATTGCCGCGGGGAGGCAATGAAACAACTACACGAGGTTTAAGTCAACACTGACGGTTATTATTTGTCACCTTGTCCTAATGGATCAAGTTCTAATTCTATGCCCTTGACCCCTATGACTATGAGTCCTTCCGGCGTGTTTTCTTCCGTTCAGTTGCTGGAAGGCGTGTATTTTTACTTACACGTTTTCATCTTACGTACGGTTTCGGTCTGGAGTCCGCTTTTGGCAATCGAAGAATTAGAGAAGGAACTAGTTTTTATGAAAGCGTTTACCTATGACCAATCCGGAAAGATAATTAATTCCTATTGAGATTAGTCTGCTTTTAGAATAGAATAGAATAGAATAGAAGATGCTTTATTCAAAAACGCTTAATTTAAATCTTAACTAATAACACTGACATAGATTGCTGGTTATAAAGCGTTCCTGAAATGGTCTCCACTCAGCTTCATGTCAAGGAACCTATGAGGCCCCCGACGCTGGTCTTCCGTGGAAACCCTTCCGAGAGAGCGCAACAAATACAACTTAAATATAATTACAACAGCTATACGAATCAAATATAAAATAAATAAATATATATATAATACTACAGCTATACAAATTAAATATAATTTTAGTTGAATTATTATAACTATTCATCCACATTAAAATATAAAAACTATTGACCAGTACAGTAGCAGTCATACTTCTTTTATTTGTACAATTAGATCCACTTAGAAGCCAGAAACACATAACACCTAAGTACACATAAGTACACAACTTTTCGCACGATGTTTTCTTTTACCGAAGAACAACTGCTGAATATTTTTTGTTTTTATTTTTATTATGTTCTTCAATTGCCTTAGCGCTATTACGAACCCTATGGCTGGGTCACCAGCGTTCATCAAATGCTACCAATTGATGTAAGTATAACTTGAATGTTCTCTCTATAGAATTGTTGCTATGCGTTTACAAGGCCACACAAGCAAGAGACGTGTGATCGTGATCTGAGAGACCGACGTGCGAACACACACAGCTCCTTATTTACAGACGCTATTAGACATTATCATTACTTCGAAGTAATGATAGCTTCTATACGATATACGATAATCGATTTCGCCTGCTACCATTAGGTACTGTACATGTACATATGACCCTGACACTAATTTCATGAATAATGTGATTTATTTATTCATGAAGACTGAAACTCGTTATCTTGTTGCGAAGAAGTCTTGTTTGTTATTTTTACAGTTTGTTTAATGTTACAAGCTAGTGTGCCATCGACTCACCGTTTCGACACGCGCACATATCATTGCGACTGTCCTCATGAGACTATGATTAGTAACGCAAGCATTCTGTCTGACGTTATGTCAGTGCAATAGACTTATAAATGATCAGTTAACCGATGTTGCATGGTTTCCCTGGTGTGCTAACTTCCGTCACCGTGGGTTAACGACACCATAAACTGTTTGTCGTTAAAATTATTCCTGATAATTTTAATGGCTGGCTTATGTCATACTTCTTTACTGTACTCGTAATTCGTATACAGGGTGGCCAAAAAACATGTGCATAGTACCCAAATTGTCAATAGGTATTTGTGTCTATATTTGTAATTTAGAACTCGATAACGGTTCTAAACAACTTGGTTGTAATGACCTAAGTAAATATATAGTTTATGGGTGTTAGTTAACCATTCACCCAATAACGGCTTCGGTTATATTTTGGCAGACATAATATAATAAGCGAAATGGGAATCTAATGCATCAGTGAAATCGGTTCAAGACCCTACAGGGGGTCTCGAGACTCGTGAGTTAGACAACAATCACGACTAAGGAACCCTTAGTTTTCTTGTACATGCTACGTTGCTGGTCAGCATTTGAAACAGCTATAAGTACCTACATTATGTTCAATACATTGTCGTAACACGTAACATACCACCGCGGATTAAATACAAATGTCAGTTCACATGACAAGGTAACTTTCGCAATTGTATAGTTGTGAATTTGTCCTTACGATGAACAGCTCTTCTTCTGTGTCTACTGGTTCTCGGCGACAATAACCAGGTCTTTGGTCTGTGAGTGTGTCACCTTATGTAATAGATACTAGATACGACTTCTTATATTAATAAAGGCTTGTCAAGACTCACCATGGTAAGGCGGCAAGCGGGACATAAGTGCATAGCGCTGTCTCGGTCACACACCGGTGCGGTGTGCAGATCCGCATCAGTGTAATAACTGCGTAAAGATCCCCATTTATCTATACGTTTTCCCCTAGAGACTGGAGACGAATGGTTGCTCGTCTATTTTTACTGCATTTCGGCGACCTTTATAACCTAATCCAGGTCAATCTGTCGAGTTAACTCCTGTAACCACGCTTCTACTTGCAATCCTCTTAAACCGAGCCAGCTTTAAGTATGCTAATTAGAAATAATTACGTTCTTTAAATTTATATAGGTTCATTTCTTCCTGAGTTTGGTTCGGCCATCCGAGCGTACTACATAATAGCCCAAGAGTTACTCGTATTTCCGAATGAACTGATGTACGACGGTAAAATTGATTAAACGAGCTTGATTTTGCTTACTCAGAACGAAATCCGTCCTTTCTGTAGCCATTTAGCCAGCCGCACTGCGTAAAAGAAAACAATGAACTTGTTTAACAAATGAGGGTCTAAGCCAGCAAATTTATTGAGTGCCATACTATTTATGCGTTCGTTCGGTACAGATTTGTACCGGATTTGTATGACAATTCTGTACTTCAGAATAATTTAATATCATAGGAATTGTAACTAAGCAACTTTTGCAAGGCAAGTTAACACTAACATTCGCAGGCAAAACACTTGTACCTATTTCATTGAGCGCCCCGCGGCGTCTGTGCAAACATTATTGACCTTCGTTGACACCAGACTCAAACTCTTGTAAACGCCATTTTGTTGATCGTCAACTTGTTAACGATCGGCCTGATAAAACGCGATGTAAATATTTTACTTACGTAATCGTTTTCAGGAAAATCGATATGTTTATTGTTTATGCTTGTCGAACGCTAAAATTACGGATAATCAGAGGCTTGGGACTTGCTGGGTAAGATAAGTAGTCTAGTTGTTACTACTCCGGTCTTATTCTCGTACGTTCCCTCTTGACAGGGTCATGGACATGGTTGTTATGCTGGTTGTTGTAGTCATAGTCTCTATCCAAAGACGTCGTTAGCCAGACGTCGTCTGGGAGCTCACTCCACTATACATTTGTTTTATGTTTAATTATTTTGGCTTGTTACCTGACGTGATTCTTCTCACTTGATGGTCTCATGGGAAGATAAGCGCTGGAAGTCGCCAGTAACATGCTGAGATGTGGCAATTTCGTGGCACTTTCTTCTTTGTACGTTTTTCTTATCTGTATTTTGTTTCGATTGTGTTTGGGTTTACGAATAAAAATATTTCTATTCTACATACCTTTGTGGAGTAATGTAATACCCATGTGGTCTTTTTTATGAGGTTCCAGCGTGTTGATGAGGCGCCGCGGCCTCTTTCTATCTGACCCTGCGTCATCTATGGACGTGATAACGACATGATAGCTTGACAGTGCTCGATATAAATTGATGCTTTATTCTGTAATTTTCATGACGATAGGTAACCTTTACCCTCATATCCGTACTGAATTACAAATACTTCGGCCATTTTGGGGAATCTAGGCGAAGAATTGTTCGTAATAGGTGTAATAACTTAGGTAGTAATTTCAATATATGCTAATTATACCTACGCAGTTACAGACATTGCGTAAGGCTTGCGGGCCATTACCTAGTCAGTTCAAATCTGAAGAAGTTAGAGGGTTAAGGTTTATCAGTCCACCGGACGATATCAGCCTGTCAGTCAGAACAAAAAATTGACAGTTCCGAACAACTGACAGGCTGATATCGTCCGGCGGACTGGTAATCACCCCTTTAGAGACCCCGTGTGTATCGTTTGTTTACCCCAAATAATGGTTGTTTATTCAACGTTTTTTCCTAATTTGCAACGTTATTTATTTATCAACAGCACATTTTGTTACAGTAAAGGTGCTGATGCGTAGAATTAACTTTTTATGTAGGAATATATATTATAGTAGTAGTCTGAATACTGCCTGTGATCAAAGTTGTAGGGCAACGTTTGAAGATTCTCATCTTAACAATACCTGTCTCGGGAAGTTTTTAAATAGACTTTTACAGATTATACCTAATCTGGCACAGGCATTTTATAGGTATCAAAGCGGCTATAATCGTTATCAGAACAACTACAATATCAATATCTATAAACGCTGTCACTAATAGGTATTAGTGAATAACGCTGGCAGGTCATCAAAATGCAAATAACTCCATTATTCCTGTCTGCCGGGCATATTATATTCTGCTGTTTCGTGCACGCTCTATTTCCGTATTATCGGACAACGATAACAGTGACCATTGATACATATTATGTCGTAATCATTCATAGCCCTGCGAATTTCGAGTCGAGTACCGCATGCAAACCGTTACCACGCTTTCCAACAACCCTTGTATCCTATCGCATTGTGTTAAACTCCAGGGCCGAAAGATACTAAGAACGTATGAATAGTACAAGTTTAAGTCCTTTTGAAATTGAATGTTGTACGTTTGATGACTCGTTGGGTTTAGTGTTTCGCACGAAGCGGGCATTGGCAAGATGGCGTCGTTCGCGTGGCGGCCGCCCGGTCGTTGACGTGAGCCGGCTCGCGTATCGATTCGCGCCGCGGGGCAGCGCGCGCCGCCATCTAGTGGGGGACTGTGGAAACTGGAGTACGCTGAAGTGTTCATAGATGGCGTGGTTATCAATAATATTTTGATTTGTGTCTTGTTACAATTTGTTACTAAGTTTGTAGGTGTATTTAGCTTAAAATGTTATCCCCAATTAAACTTAGTGACTATATAACGATAGATCTTGTTTTACATGTGTTTTACTGATAAAAATTAGTTATTTAGACAATATATATCTTTTCAAATGGCAATATTAGGAAAAAAACCTATAGGAAACTTTTTCCAAAAGACCCTGACGGCCGGATTTAGGGGAAGGCAACCGGGGCAACTGCCCCGGGCCTCCACAAAAGAGGGGCCCCCACAATAGAGACTTCGGAAAAATAATTTAGGGCCAGGGGGCCTCCACTCCTCTAAATCCGGCCCCCAGAGAACCCTTCTTTTATTTGCCTAGTGGCATATAAACTGTCTTGCTGAACATGCTAAAAGTGTTATTATTATTGTTACAGTGCAAGGACTTCGAGAAAGTTGGGGCGACAGTAGCGGTGACACCGTGCGACGTGGTCGAGGAGGCCGACATCACCTTCTCGTGTGTCGCGGACCCACAGGCAGCTAAGGAGGTACTTACATCTTGACATATCACACCGATGCGGTCACATGCCGCTCTGGTGTGTGGCCTGGCTTTACGAAGTTATATATGTGACGTTTTTAAGTAAAAGGTACAACATTGTCGCTTACCATAAAAACGAAATTTGCTTGTATAAGAATAACGTGTCAGCGCGCCCTTAAGGCAAGCGACAATGTGGTACGTTTTGCTTGAAAACGACGTATATATGTCTACTACTGATGATGATCCTTCCGGCCGATTTCGACCATGGCGACCACTTCGACTCCTAGTAACTAGGAGCTAACTGTTACAGTTAGCACGGCGCTCGTGCGCCCGAATATGGCTGACGTAGCCGATCTTCGAGGCGAACCCCCGCGCACATTGAGAGCACGTGAGAACACCAGCCACATAACGGTAATGAATGGAAGCAGGCTGGCGTGCTTTCAGCTCGTCGCGTTGTCTACTACTACTACTACTTCACTGGCTCAGTGACCCAAAAAGGATCTTGGCTTCTGACACAAGAGAGCGCCACTCTGCCCTATTCTACGCCACTTCATGCCAGTTGGGTATTCCGAGGACGGACAGGTCTTTTAGTGCTTCGTCACTCCAGCGGTATCTGGGACGCCCAGACGGACGTTTTCCGCCCGGGTGCCCCACATACGCCCTTCTCACAGCACGATCCTCTCCCATCCTCTCCAGGTGAACAAGCCAGCGGAGTCGTGTGGCTTTGATCTCGCCAACTATATTGGGCACCGCAACCAGCTCCTCATATATGTCTGTTTCTTAATTGATAATTACACTACCCGGAAGGACTTTATCCGAAAAATTTGGACTAGCCTTAACCGTCACAGTTCAAGTTTCCTGAAGCCCCAGTCAAACATCAAACAAACATCAAACATTTATTCAGCAAATAGGCCACAGGGGCACTTTTACATGTCAATTTTTACAAACAATAAAATTAACCAAAAATTACAAAAAAACAATTACATAAATATACATGTCAAATTACACAAAAAAAAACTAATAAAAAATATACAAACAACAGAAGTACTAAAATTGTTTAGAGATGTAAAAGTCTCTAGGTGTCAGAGATGTAGGTATATAATAATAAAAAAGATCATCAAATTATCCAGAGATGTAAAGGGCCTCCAAGACTTGAATTGTTATATAATTGATGATGCTCTCCTGACCGATTTCGGCCACAGCGACTGTGTGCTCTGGAGTAGGCAATTTTTAATTCGCGTATATAATTAATAAAAAGAAGATATTAAATCAGACAAACAGACAAGAACCGAATGAAGTGCCTCACGTTAATGCCACTCAAAAGTAAAGTTACATAGGTAAAATGAAGCCCGTGTAAACTTAAACAGACCGGACTCCACAAACGGCACCCGTTCACGAGTATGACGCGTATCTCAGCCATCGTCTCCCTCAACCTTCATTCGGGAAAGTGGCGACCCGATCAACGATGCCACCGTAACCTACATACAGGCGTAAGGTCGTTCGACCTTTACCTTCGCATTAGCTAATGGTTCGTTTGCATAAAGCATTCGTTTATTGTTACGGACTATAACTATTGTGTGTGCATCGACATTAAGGCGCCATTGAATTGGAATGGAATGGAGCTTAATTAGATGTAATGTAAATTGAAAAGTACTTGGCAATTATGTCCACCTACACTTTTTGCGGTTGAAATTATAGCTTCTTGATAATGGACTATAATGAATGGGCTTCTTACGCTTTTCAGAATTTTCTATGAATCAGCTTAAATAATGCAAACAATGTCTTTTCTTCTGGGCATATTACAATAAGTCAATATACATACATACATATAATCACGCCTATTTCCCGGAGGGGTAGGCAGAGACCACGGATTTCCACTTGCTACGATCCTGAAATACCTCTTTCGCTTCCTTCAATTTCATAACATTCCTCATACACGCTCGCCGGTTTAGGGTGCTCTTGACCTGGCCTTTCTTCAGGATATTGGCAACTGTCAACGGTTTGCAGAGATGGCGCCATCATAGCTTGCCCCAAGGGCTGGCATCCAGGGCATTAAAAAAACTAAAATTTGACACAATTCTAGGGATTGACAGGGCAAGCTATGCTGGCGCCATCTACTAATTATTTCGACCGGCCAACCCCATTAGTATAAAATCAACTAAAACTCAGTTCATTGTGACGTCACAGAATGCGTTCTCATACTAACTTCATCTTTTGACGTTCGATAAAGTAGCTGATTTGACTGCTGGTATATTTTCGTAGTTATGGAATTAACTTCGCCCCCCGGGAGTGCCTAAAGCACAAGGCTGGGCCAGCAGGGTGTCTTGCCCTACATTCGATAAAACTAATGGCATTGCTTTGTCCATCAGAAAAACGTTAGCGTTTATAGTATCCGAATAACCTTTCCACGCATTTCCGGACTGCACAGCTTGAACTTTGTTTTTATATTCTAGACACTAAAATTACATTTCGATTGTACTAATTTGTCAAGTGGTTCCAATTGATCTATAACTGCAGTACAAAATTGAAAATTTGTTAGGTGATATGTCAGGGAACCGCCTTAATGTTATTGCTGTCTGTTTTTGTTTGTCGCTTTCTGCTTTTTTGTTCCACTAACACTTAGTTTTTTTAATCTTAATTGTTAATTGTTACCTACTAACCATTATGGGCCATTGTTGTCTTAAATAAATAAAAATTGAAATTCAAAAAATAAAAGTATAATTAGGCATTTTCCGATCGAACTGTCAATAGAAGTAAAACACTGTTGCACATAACAGAGAATACTTTTCGTAAAGTGTGTTCCCGCTAACCTTTAATTTTTAATTTAATTTTATAATTTATTTATTTAGATAACTAGGATCCATTGGGGTTAGGTACATGGTGACTTAAAATCTATTGTTAATATTTTAAATACTAATTAAATTAAATTAATTTAAAAATTTACAATAAATTAAATGAATGGATTTTTTTTACAAGCTTTAAGCTGCAGCTTTAAGCTGATTAGGTACTGTTTAGTATTAGAGGTATAAATAAACACACAGTTTAGTATATTTTCCTTTAATAAAAAACTAGCGATCCGCCCCGGCTTCGCACTAGGTAGTTCGGTAGTTCAACTAATTTACACAAAACCTTTACAAATTATACATATATGTAAACCTTCCTCTTGAATCACTCTATCTATTTAAAAGAAACACATCCAAATCCGTTGCGTAGTTTTAAAGATCTAAGCATACATAGGGACATACAGCGGAAAGCGACTTTGTTTTATACTGTGCAGTGATTATATAGGTATTATATCACTCCCATCTGTGTTGTGGTATAAAGAAATCATAAAACACTCTTAATTTACATTTAATGTTAATACGGCAAAGTGCACATTTTAAGGGGCCCACTGACTATCAGTCCGCCGGACGATATCGGCCTGTCAGTTAGAACAAAAATTTTACAGTTACAACCAACTGACAGGCCGATATCGTCCGGCGGACTGATAGTCAGTGGGCCCCTTTATGCCGTCTGCGATAAACGCTAAGGTGCTCTGTGTCTAGCACTTGCCCATTAAACCTGATGCGTAGGTCTCATTTGAGTTATTACAGTACCTGTACTATCATCTTATATTAACGCTAGTCAGGCAGCAAATAGGGTACTTTCCTGCTAATCAAATTAGTTACTTTTGTCAAACTGTAAAAACGTTTAGTCACTAGAATTTATATGAAAACAGCACAAGTGACGTCCCGTTCAAATTGTGTCAAAAAAATAAATGCTGCCTACGTTTTATTTCGTGCATGGTGTGAAATTATTTATATTAAATACATGCAATATCCCTATTGTCTATGCTATGAGGAAACCTCTGCAAAGATTTCAGAACCATACCGTTGATTCTCGTGTTTTTCTTACTTTCTTACTTCTACACTTTGGACGATTAGAGCGCCGAATGTCATTTCGAAAAGTCGTGCCCATAACGCTAAGAATGTTCTAATGGCGGTTTTCATAAGCGCCCTACAAGCCTCAATTAGCTATTAATCGTTTGTCCTAATCTGTGATTGTTGACTTATGTATTTGCAAAAAATGGAATAAAACATAAATTAAATAATTGAATAAGGGGTCTTGTGGCGTACGCCGTCAAATGCCCTCAATCACGTTCAATACACTTTCCAGTTTCATTTATTTTTTTCTCTAATCGCTCTTTGTTAATTTCAGATGGTGTTCGGCAACTGCGGCGTGCTGCACTGCCAGTCACTGGAAGGCAAGGGTTACGTGGAGATGACCAGCATCGACGCGGACACCAGTCACGACATAGTCGAAGCTGTGGGAGGCAAAGGCGGCCGTTATCTGGAGGCACAGGTACTGATACTAGTTACCACGGAGGGTTACGTAGAGATGACCAGCATCGACGCGGACACCAGTCACGACATCGTTGAAGCTGTGGGAGGCAAAGGTGGCCGTTATCTGGAGGCACAGGTACTGATACTTGGTACTGATACTAGTTACCGCGGAGGGTTATGTAGAGATGACCAGCATCGACGCGGACACCAGTCACGACATCGTCGAAGCTGTGGGAGGCAAAGGCGGCCGTTATCTGGAGGCACAGGTACTGATACTAGTTACCACAGAGGGTTACGTAGAGATGACCAGCATCGACGCGGACACCAGTCACGACATCGTCGAAGCTGTGGGAGGCAAAGGCGGCCGTTATCTGGAGGCACAGGTACTGATACTAGTTACCACGGAGGGTTACGTAGAGATGACCAGCATCGACGCGGACACCAGTCACGACATCGTCGAAGCTGTGGGAGGCAAAGGCGGCCGTTATCTGGAGGCACAGGTACTGATACTATTTACCACGGAGGGTTACGTAGAGATGACCAGCATCGACGCGGACACCAGTCACGACATCGTCGAAGCTGTAGGAGGCAAAGGCGGCCGTTATCTGGAGGCACAGGTATTGATACTAGCTGTTACTGATACTTGGTACTGATACTAGTTACCGCGGAGGGTTACGTGGAGATGACCAGCATCGACGCGGACACCAGTCACGACATAGTCGAAGCTGTGGGAGGCAAAGGCGGCCGTTATCTGGAGGCACAGGTACTGATACTAGTTACCACGGAGGGTTACGTAGAGATGACCAGCATCGACGCGGACACCAGTCACGACATCGTCGAAGCTGTGGGAGGCAAAGGCGGCCGTTATCTGGAGGCACAGGTAATACTGATACTAGCTGTTACTGATACTTGGTACTGATACTAGTTACCGCGGAGGGTTACGTAGAGATGACCAGCATCGACGCGGACACCAGCCACGACATCGTCGAAGCTGTGGGAGGCAAAGGCGGCCGTTATCTGGAGGCATAGGTACTGATACTAGTTACCGCGGCGGGTTACGTAGAGATAACCAGTTAAAGTTATTTTTAGTTTTAATCTTGTGTCGATAGGTAGCAGTGAATTTACCGCTCGATCCTATTATATTTTTCGTCTAACCCTAAACCGTTTGTTATAATTCCAGATCCAAGGATCAAAGACGCAAGCGGAGGAGGGCACCCTGATCGTGCTGGCGGCCGGCGACCGGTCGCTGTTCGACGACTGCCAGTCCTGCTTCAAGGCCATGAGCAGGAACTCCTTCTACCTCGGTAGTGGTCCACGTCTCCGATGCGCGCGCAGGCGCTTGCCCGCTCACGGGTTTGATACCGCACAAAGCTTTAAACTCACTTTTTTCAGTTTTTTAGAGTTCCGTACCTCAAAAGCGGAACCCTTATAGGATCACTCGTGCGTCTGACTGTCTGTCTGTCTGTCTGTCCGTCCGTATGTCACAGCCACTTTTCTCTGAAACTATATGAACTATGTTGAAACTTGGTAAGTAGATGTATTCTGTGAACCGCATTAAGATTTTCACACAAAAATAAAAATAAAACAATAAATTTTGGGGGCTCCCCATACTTGGAACTGAAACTCGAAAAATCAAACCCATACGGGTATCTATGGATAGGTCTTCAAAAATGATATTGAGGTTTCTAATATCATTTTTTTCTAAACTGAATAGTTTGCGCGAGAGACACTTCCAAAGTGGTAAAATGTGTGTCCCCCCCTTGAACTTCTAAAATAAGAATGATAAAACTGAAAAAAAAATTATGATGTACATTACCATGCAAACTTCCACCGAAAATTAGTTTGAACGAGTTCTGGTAAGTAGTTTTTATTTATACGTCATAAATCGTAAACCGCAATTTACCTTTCACTCACGTTTCGCATAAAAAATACATTGTTAAAATTATGTAATGTACGGAACCCTCGGTGCGCGAGTCCGGCTCGCACTTGGCCGGTTTTTTCGTTTTTTCAGTTTTTTAGGGTTCCGTACCTCAAAAGGAAAAAGCGGAACCCTTATAGGATCACTCGTGCGTCTGTCTGTCTGTCTGTCTGTCACAGCCTATTTTCTCCGAAACTACTGGACCAATTAAGTTGAAATTTGGTATACATATGTAAGTTTGTGACCCAAAGACGGACATGTAAGGTACACAAATTAATTTTAAACATGGGGGCCACTTTTGGGGGGTAAATAAGAAAATTATAGAAGTTATTCAAGAAAATAGGCAAAAAATTACCATACCCTTTATCTCCGAAACTACTGGGTCTAAAATTTTGAAAAAAATACACAAAATGGATCTTTACCTATAGATCACAGGAAAACCTATTAGAAATGTGCAGTCAGGCGTGAGTCGGACTTGACTACTTAGTTTTTGATCCGACCCGTACAGGTTTTTTAAAGAAATTTCACTCACGTTTCGCATAAAAAATACATTGTTTAAATTGTGTAATGTACGGAACCCTTGGAACGCGAGTACGACTCGCACTTGGCCGGTTTTTACTTGACTAAACTCTTGACCTGACTATTAACCCTTCCCTATCTAGGTATGATTATGTTGCGTGTTCCACGCTAGCGTCAAAACTACGGAGCAAATGAGGCGTCGTCAAATGAGATATCGGGTGACAAGCTATTTAACCGACTTAAAGAAAAAGGGGTTTTAGGAAAAAATCCATAGTCTGGTTCTAAAGTTATGCTTGTCATTTAACGACAGTGCGGTTTCAAACAGATTTTTCTAGTCCCTTTTATTTACATTTTTGTTTCCTAGTTGTAGAATTAGTTTTTTTCTTCTTCACTGTTAGCGGGCAATGCCGAGAGCCTATTTTAAGTTTATTTTAAGTGTGCATTTTAATTTATATATTTTTTAATGTTTCAGTTAAGTGTAAACTTATGGGATAACAATGAAGTTTCATAATTATCCAATGATGAGGCCTAGTATAATTATAACAACAGTAATGTTGAGATGTTGCCTCATATTTTTACACTTGACTACACTTTATACATATGTTTATTGAGCATTCCACGGGCTGTTCCGTACAAACGCATTTTATTTCCTGTGTTGCGACTTTTTTTTCGACGTTTAAAGCAGGTGATTATTTTACTGTGCATATTTTTGACCATTTGTCACAGAAAAGGAAACTTATACCTGCAAATCTTGAGAAAATTCGCGTTCGTACGGGACAACGGTAGACAATTTCGTGGAATGCTCCCTATGGTATGGCCATGATATGCTCAAGACAAATAAATATTCACGTGATAATACATAAAATTTCACGTTTCATCACCGCGCGATTTAGTCTAGTCGACAAGTTCAAAATGGTGAAATATAGAGTTACTAATACTTAAAATACGTGTGATACTTCATTGGATTGTAATGATGTGTGGAAACATGTATTCAAAATTTATTCCCATACAAAAAAATATATATTATGAACAAAAAAAGGGGATTTTTTTTAGATATTTCTTGTTTCCCCAATATCTCAAAAAGTATTAATAATATTAGTTGATACAAACAAACTATCATGCGGTCATGATGATATCTTTACAGTGTTAACTCTACAAAATGTCCGTTTTTAGGGTTCCGTACCCAAATGGTAACAACGGGACCCTATTACTAAGACTCCGCTGTCCGTCTGTCCGTCTGTCACCAGGCAGTATCTCATGAACCGTGATAGCTAGACAGTTGAAATTTTCACAGATGATGTATTTCTGTTGCCGCTATAACAACAAATACTAAAAACAGAATAATATAAATATTTAAATGGGGCTCCCATACAACAAACGTGATTTTTTTGCTGTTTTTTTCCGTAATGGTACGGAACCCTTCGTGCGCGAGTCCGACTTGCACTTGGCCGGTTTTTAAAGCACATATTTACATTTATTAAAAGTACATATATTGCCTCGAAAATAGAATCCAATTAATATTTCATTGAAATTTAGTTTCATTTTATTTATTCAGAAAATTTGCCTCTCTTTCGATCTTCGATCATCTTACTGATTAGGTTATTATAAACGGTACCGTAAATTTCTCCCTCTCCTTTCCAGGCGATATCGGCAACGCATCCAAAATGAACTCCGTGCTACAAGTCGTAGGCGGAGTGTCGCTGGCAGCACTAGCGGAAGGTTTGGCCTTAGCTGACCGAGCTGGCCTCAACCAGGCTGATCTGCTCGATGTACTGGCTCTCACTCCGTTAGCCAGTCCACATCTCATCCTCAAAGGCAGAGGTAGATATAGTAGTTGATGTTACACATTAGTAGAAGGTTTGGCCTTAGTTGACCGAGCTGGCCTCAACCAGGCTGATCTGCTCGATGTACTGGCTCTCACTCCGTTAGCCAGTCCACATCTCATCCTCAAAGGCAGAGGTAGATATAGTAGTTGATGTTACACATTAGTAGAAGGTTTGGCCTTAGCTGACCGAGCTGGCCTCAACCAGGCTGATCTGCTCGATGTACTGGCTCTCACTCCGTTAGCCAGTCCACATCTCATCCTCAAAGGCAGAGGTAGATATAGTAGTTGATGTTACACATTAGTAGAAGGTTTGGCCTTAGTTGACCGAGCTGGCCTCAACCAGGCTGATCTGCTCGATGTACTGGCTCTCACTCCATTAGCCAGTCCAAATCTTATCCTCAAGGGCAGAGCTACATAATAGTAGTTTATACACATTAGTAGAAGGTTCGGCCTTAGCTGACCGAGCTGGCCTCAACGAGGCTGATCTGCTCGATGTACTGGCTCTCACTCCATTAGCCAGTCCACATCTCATCCTCAAGGGCAGAGCTACATAATAGTAGTTTATACACATTAGTAGAAGGTTCGGCCTTAGCTGACCAAGCTGGCCTCAACCAGGCTGATCTGCTCGATGTACTGGCTCTCACTCCATTAGCCAGTCCACATTTCATCCTCAAAGGCAGAGGTAGATATAGTAGTTTATACACATTAGTAGAAGGTTTGGCCTTAGCTGACCGAGCTGGCCTCAACCGAGCCGATTACCATAACAAGTTAGGGTGGACTTTAGGCCATACTTAAGTCTACGAGATTATTGAATTGACAAAAAATTAGCTTAACTAGGGAACAATAGTAGATTGTACAACAAGGGCATAAAGCGATCCAATTTTATCCGAGGCAAATCTATATTGGTTCGAGCGCAGCGAGGACCAATATAGTCGAGGATAAAAATGGACATTTATGTCTGAGTTATAAACGGGACTTAATGTCACTTAAACTATCGTGAGACATATTTCAAAATATTTATCAGTACGGTTTTTACTCACTATTATTTTTAGTCGCTTTTGGCGACATGTTTCGAATTCTTTGGGAATCCATCCTCAGGCACGAGTGTCCGCGGCGGTTGTACGTCGTGCACTGGGGATTCCCAAAGAATCCGAAACATGTCGCCCAAAGCGACTAAAAAAAAAAATAGTGAGTAAAAACCGTACTGATAAATATTTTGGGACTTAATGTTGTATAAATTAGATTGTTTATTTTTGTAATGTACAGCGATGATCGAGTCGTCGTACTCGACGCACCAGCCGCTGTCGCACATGCAGAAGGACCTGAAGCTGGCGCTGGCGCTGGGCGACGCGCTGGAGCAGTCGCTCCCGCTCTCCGCCACCACCAACGAGATCTTCAAGCACGCCAAGCGCCTCGGCTACGCCAACCACGACGTCGCCGCCGTCTACATCCGCGCGCGCTTCTAGCTGACCCATCACCACCACCACCACCACCACCACCACCACCACCACCACCACAAACACAAACAGGCTCAACAACACTAACACCCTTATTCATAAAACTACGAGCCTGAATTAGTTCAATTATGTTTTAACCCTTTCTTACAAATGAATACGTCAAAATGACAGAAAAAAACAAACGGCTCATAGCTAATTCAGGCTTGCAATGCGTTTATGAATAACGCCATAGACACCGACCACACTTGATAGACTGATCGACATCACTCAGCAGAGAACTATGAAAATTCTCATACAAAACAATTTAGCGAACTCTTTAACGGTAACAAGACGGTTTGGTGCGACCGCCACCAAACAGAATAGGGAATATTTTCGGGTTTCCTGTTATTAGGTACAAATGAAAAATCGTCCCCTTCAAATGACCGCTCTAAAGTTGCATCGAAAGTAGTAGTATCCAAAGTGAATCTAGTCAAAATGTAGTTGTGCTAAAAACTATTTTTTATTCAGATTTGTAATCGTCGTAAATTAATTAAGCCGGAATGAAATTTTGTCCATTATAAATTATTTACAATTGATATTTTTTTCTGAGTGTACGTGAACAAATATTAAGAAATATTTTTCGACCTGTACCATATCTGACATTTTTACTATTGGACATAATTATTTTTCGACATTATGCTACATAGACAATTTTCCTAGTTGATGTATCATTTTTCTACTTTGAAGCATAATTTCGAGTGGACAATTTTCCATTTGTACCTAATGATAGTAGCGAGATTTACATTACGAAATTAGTGGCGTGAAATTAATGTCGTGACACTACATCTATGTACTACATCTGTAGATGGCGCTGTCTGACGTCATTCATCTTGCGATAACAGTGTAAACATAGTGTAAACGTTTAACAGTTCAAATAAACAAATATTTCTTTAGTCTATGACCCGTTTTGTGTGGAGTAGTCGCAGTGAGCATGTCGGTTAATCCGGCTTTGGACCAGAAAGCCCTTATTCTTACATGAATTATTTGGTAAACAAGCATACAGTCAATAATTCATCGAAACCATTCACCTGCTTATAAATACAACAAAATTCTGTTCTGAATTCCGAGAAATTCGGAGAAGTGTTTTACGAAAAACGAGGCGTCTCTGTTTCTGTGTAATATGTATGTCGTGTTTCTGGTTTAGGCCATTGGTTGACTGGTAGAGAATGCCTTAAGGCATAAGTCCGCCATGTGAACTGTCATTGTGCAATAAAGAGAAATAATTAAATGTCTTGAACTTTTGGGAATGGAAACGAAATTAATATTTTTCGATATTTTGTCACAGAATAACTAATAGTACTACCATACAGAAAATTCACTCCCCCCCCCATTCCCCCCCTGATTCTGTTTGAGTTCAAAAGTTTGTTTACTTAATAAATCATTTAAGAATGAGCGGTCTTCAGTTGTTTAAGTCCATATTTCATAATGAAACTGGACTTGTAAGTATCTCGTAGTCTAATAGGCTTCAGGGTGGCGATACGGGCAGTCGCCATGAATATAAAATATACTGTATATCAAAATATTTAGATCAGTACGGTTTCACTCACTATTATTTTTAGTCGCATTCGGCGACATGTTTCGGACTCTTCGGGAGTCCTTCCTCGGGCACGAAACACGAATGAGTGAAACCGTAGTTATTTTAATTTCGATTATACTGTATATGTAGCATAATTGACAATTCTTGATCCTTATTGAAAAAAAAAAACAACGAACAACTACACTACTACTGAACTTATTACAACGTAATAAGTTTTATCCGTGTTCAGTTAAGTGTGTTGCGGTTAGCAAAGATTCATTGGATTATTAGATGTGTAAAATCCAAGACAAATTTGTGCTTCGAATGAATAATATAGATAGATAGTTTTGTATAGCTCTGAACTTTATGAGTTGGGTTGTTAAAAGTTAACGTTTGAAAATTCATCGCACCGTACAGCGCCATCTTGTTTAGATTTTACACACTAAATGAAAGACGTTTACCACCAGGAAATTCGTACATTCACCCGCCTGTTGCTATCTCTATTGCACGCGACTTATTATATAGTTGTCCCGGTCGCACAGTGTCATTAACATCATGACGCGCGTGCGATAGAGATAGGAACAGGCGGGTGTACGAAATTCCTTTCAATATTGGCTTAATGCAACGTATTATATAACATACAAAATCAACGTAAATGTGATGGCTATGTCTTATATAGTTTTATACATAAGGAAATACCGTTTGAACTGCTCGTATCTTGCGAAAGATTTCATCTTGTAAATATGTAAAGGTTTCAGCCGAATGTTTTAGGATCAAATATCAAAATCAATTGCGTATTACATAATTTTATTATATAGCTATAATATCGGTTTTAGATAAACTATAAATTTAGTTCTATACATTAACTTTTATCATTAAATTCATGTGTTTTATCTCGTTGATTAATATGTTTTGGGTTTAATTGGAAAGGGCTGTGCAAACCGGATGCGTGTGCGTTTAAAGTGCACGTGCGCGTTGTAATATACAGATCTTTATGAGAGACGGCACACCGCGTGCGTGACGTGAGCGTGCACGGCTCCAACATTAGCGCACGCGCACGTGCCTATGCACACAGCTGGTGTGCTCTGGACTTTAACCTTAGTATTTCTCAAAGATTATTGATTGTAGAAATTAATACACGAATAATGAGTCTTAAATATTTTTAAATGTATGTATGTAAGTATGTCTAAAGTATTCAGAATGACTGCTCAAGAGGCCCTGACAATCCTAAAAGTGATGTACGGTCGAACAATCTTTGAAATTATGTTTCCCATGCGTGCATCCCTTTACTAATCTTTTTGACGCCGTGTCAAACACAAAAGCTGTCACTCGGACGCCACGTCACCGAAGTGTCAAAACGGAAAGTGAACTTTATGCACATGCACGTATGTCTATGTTGCTCTGTGGTCTTTGACCTATTAATCCGTCTCGCGTTGGACCTGCGGTGCCGATATATCCGTCATTGGCGTCCAAAAGGTTAATAACAATAATAACAATATAGGTAGGTTAGTCGAATGTCACATGCGTGGCCTTAGTGTACAGACGTATGGTTAACGGGTAATTCTATTTAAAGTTGTACCCCCAATGGGGTTGGCAACTGTTAAAGGTTTGCATAGATGGCGCCATCATACCTTGCCCCCTTTTTCTATGAGATTTGGCTTAAAGGGCCGGGCCAAGGCTGGGCATAAAATTGGTTTTTTTTTTACAATTCTAAGGATTGACTGGGCAAGCTATGCTGGCGCCATCTGCTAAATACTTAGACCGGCCAACTCCATTGGGAACCTACTCAAAATCACAAGCTCTTTCCATATTTACCGAGAAAAAAAATGTCGCCAATTTTTTTTATCCATTTGGTTACATTTTCAATACAATGTATACAATTTTGGGACACTTTTTTCTGGCATTAGAATCGAAAGAGTTCGTCATTGTGTGTGGGAATAATATAAAAATTACTAAATCTACAATGCAAGTTAGAGGTTCAACTTAATATAGAAATGCCCTAACATAATTCAAGTACATTGTATTCTCAACTTAGTTACTTCATTTTATAAATAATTAGACTATTGCATTTAATATCATAAATCCTTACTATAAATTTAACCTAAGGGTTGTGATTTAGCAAATTGGAATCATTAAAAAAAAAACCTCTTAAGTAATTTTTTTTTCGATATAAAAAGCAAATTAAACTCAGTATGCGTTTTACATAATTGTTCAATATTTGTATATTGTTGATTAGAAAAAAAAAACTACTATAACTTTACTGTATATTAAATGTACGTGTCGTTTTCCAAAAAAGGTACCGCACGTTAGTCGATAAGGTCGACTTAAAATGCTATTATTGACAATATCACCTTATTGACTACCGACTAGTAGTACCCTTTTGCTTGAAAACGTCACTTCCCTGGCCTTTTCCATAAGAAGTAATTAAGATATTATTTTAGTCCATAGCTTTTATGACAATGAATTGAATCGCATTAATGATGTCGTGTTTTGTACACTTATTTTTAATTTTGGTTAAGTTAAGCACTTGTTTTAATGTTAATAATTATATGTCCAAAGTAAACAATATATTTGTATTTTTATTGTTTTTTACTTCACTGCCATAGTTCCATTGTCCCGACTTGGTATTCACCTTCCCATACAAACGGAGGTTTGTTCTCATTTTAAAACTACGGGTTGGATTGTAATGAAACTTTGCACATACAATGACATGAGGTATATGTAGGTGTGTAACTTTACGAAGATTAATTCCCTCCCTAACCGATAATCTAGGCACGGAAGCTGACTGCGGCATCAGCGGTCGATAATGACCTTCGGCAGATACGGTTTACGAGAAAGCAGCTAAAAATACGAACCGCTGTGATTTACTCGCGGCCGACACGCCAGCGGCAGCGTGCACGTTTGTGTGGCAGGACCGGCAAATTACTACTTTTTTAGGGTTCCGTACCCAAAGGGTAAAAACGGGACCCTAGTACTAAGACTCCGCTGTCCGTCTGTCTATCACCAGATTGTATCTCATGAACCGTGATAGCTAGACAGTTGAAATTTTCACAGATGTATTTCTGTTGCCGCTATAACAAGAAATACTAAAAAGTACGGAACCCTCGGTGCGCGAGTCCGGCTCGCACTTGGCCGGTTTTTTTTATCATAATAGGGAAGAGTTTGTAATACCTAAACACGGGAGTTTCAGTAGGTACCTATCAGCACACAAATTTATTAAGGTTTTGGTGAATTTCTTGAATCCAATTTTAGTCTGAAAAATACAACTATATCTCAAGAAGTTAATTTTAAGTGTAACATATTACGTAGCTTGCACAGTGCCGTGCATTGTGCAAGCTACGAATAGTTTTGACGTTTATGAAAAGCCAGATGAAGGTAGATCGATTCGATGGCCGCTCATTCTCGTAGGCGCAAGCTTGTTCGTCGCGATATGGTCGCGATAAACCAAAAACGTATTAAATCAGTCGATTTGTGTGCTCAAAACCCTCGCAGCAGCCACTACAGCATCAGCTCGCCGTTGGAGAGTGTCGGTACCGACCAGCCGTTCGACATGCAGACACGGGGTGAGTTGGCTTTTGATTGATTCGCTTTCACTGGCATATATAGATCGTTAAATTTCTCTCGAAAAACAATTGTCCTACTCGAGGGCGATTGTACAATAATATATTCTACGTTGATAGATTACGCTTAATTTTTTTTTGTATTGCAAATTTTGAAAATAGGAATACCTATAAAACCTAGTTTATCATTGTGTCAAATGTCAATAATATACTTACAAAAAAGTAATGGAGAATGGAATATATTTAGAAGTGGAAAAACATTTTCTCTTTTTGTAAGGACTACGCGCTATACTTCCCTCTTAATCGAATAATGGCAATAAGTGGGTCTAATTTAACTTAATTTCAAGATTTGACCCGACTTACATACTTACATACATACATACATACTTAGATACTTAGGCCCACTTGCACCATCCCACCAACCCGGGGTTAAGCGGTTAAACCCCAGTGTCAAATTGTACTGGCAAAGATAGATATAACTCCGTAATAGATGTTTACAGTCTAAGGAAAAAACGTGCCTCGAAAATCAAGAAAATTTGATTCTCGTTCAGAGGGCGCCACTAGTTTTGGCCCACTGTCGTATAGATGGCGTTGACTGTTTCGTTTGTTATTTAACAATTTTAACGCATATCAGTGAAAGAACATGGGTTAAAATCATAAAAATAATTAATGCATATAAAAAAAATCATTTATCTATTTTTAAATACATTTTATCGTATTTTTATAAATCTTAATTTTTAGTTTTAAAGTGTGTCGACAGATGGCAGTGAATTTACTGGGGTTACAAAATTTACTATGACAGTACCGCTCTAGTATAAGTTACTCTATGGTACTGGTAACCATCGTAACTCCAGGGGCCCGTTTCTCAAAAGCTTGTAACTTGTAATACAAGCGGATGTCACTTTTTGACAGCTTTTGTTAGAAAGGGACTTCCACTTGTATTACAAGCTACAAGCTTTTGAGAAACGGGCCCCAGGTTTAACCGGTTAACCCCGGGCTAGTGGAATGGTGCAAGTGGAGCTTACAAACATAGTAAGTTAAATAAAAACTTGTAAAAAGGTCCCGCTGAGCTGACGTATACCTGTGGTCGGTTTGTCAGCCGCGGACCGTAATATAAAAATGTTACGTCATAGGGACGAGAGGTCGCGGTCGCTGAAAAGAGTAGCAGGCGTCGACAACCTTCGGCTGGCATTCATTTTTAAATAATTGATATCTACTCTTATAAAGATAATGTAACAAATTTATGACTTTAATTATAGTTAGGTATTTCAGCCATAATTTGTAAATTAAATTAATAATTATTTAATTGATAGATAAATTATGGGATCAATGTTTCTTATCGAAAACAGCATAACCTTATTGAACTTCAGTAGCAGGTAATGCAGCACAAAATGATTAACATGCATCCACAGGTATAAATAAATAGAGTTTAGACCAAGATAAGTCTGCAACGATTTTGATAGCACACGCAGTGCAAGTGTATTAAACGTCAAACTTTTATGAAATTATGACGTATAAATAACACTTGCACTGCCTGTGCTATCAAGTGTCAAAATCGTTGCAGACTTGTCTTGATCTATCTCTAAAGTTTTTTTTATTAGGCTACCAAATTTATAGGATTTAATTTAGCCCCGCTTACCGCAGGGCGTCAAAAATTGAGGTAAGACTCACTTGAGTGTTCCCCTCCACGGAAATCTTTAGTAAAAGGCGAAAGATTTATTCGTTTTGAAGGGAAACCAGAGTAACGACTCAAAGCATGCCCGCGCGACCCCATGTTTCTGAGAAAAATCTTAACACCGCGATGTACAAATGCGACGCGGACGGTACAGTGACATCTAGCGTGAAATTAAAGAGCTAAATGTCATAGTTTTATTGTCATTTGTCACCTCACATGAACACAATAAGTATATTAAAGGTAAGTATTTTAAAATAATCTTCTAAGAAACTGGTTTATATAATCTGTATCCTTCGTGTTCTGTATTTTTTATTACGTAGATTTTAGGATACGGTCTAGTTCTAGAGTCTTTTAATCGTCAGGTAAATTAAGTCGTACTATTACATGACTGGAAAAATATCGAATTAATCATTAAGAGTACAAATATATACCCACATATACTGCCTAAATCCTAATCGGTATAGGTATAATTCGTAACATACAAAATAAAATGTTGAACACGCCTGTGACATAATCGTGCAACATGCAAAACCGCGATAACGCTGCTTATTACGAAAGTAAAGTTCAAGAAAAAATCATGTCGTGCCATTACTGTCGTAGGCCGCCGCGCTTCTAACCGCATCCGAATTAATCATTAAGAGTACAAATATATACCCACATATACTGCCTAAATCCTAATCGGTATAGGTATAATTCGTAACATACAAAATAAAATGTTGAACACGCCTGTGACATAATCGTGCAACATGCAAAACCGCGATAACGCTGCTTATTACGAAAGTAAAGTTCAAGAAAAAATCATGTCGTGCCATTACTGTCGTAGGCCGCCGCGCTTCTAACCGCATCCGAATTGCGAAATTATGATCAGTAGAATTGCATTGCAAATCATAAGAATAATACACAGACTGCGCTATGTAAAGATTTGAAATTCAGTTTTACCAGTTGACTGCTAGAAAGGGCCTTAAGGCATTTAGGCTTATTAGTACTTATTTTAAATGTGCAATAAAGTTTAAATTTGTTAATAGTTATGCAGGTTTGGACCTAGATTTCCGTTAGACGCCGTATGGTATGGCTTTGCTGTGTAAGCTAAAATGACAAGGGACGCAGTCAGCGGCCGTAGCACGGTCGCATTTTTATCACCTGTCACCATGCCTGTCACGTTCTAACAATTGTCTAAGTGCGAAAGTGACAGGCGATAAAAATGGAACCATGCTGCCACCGCAGGCCTTTGCTTCCTTTTCTCGAGCCAAATAAGCCGGCTCGCGTAGGCTGTAATTTAGAGACCAATAGAAAGCAGCTTACTGCAACATATAAATAATAGTCCTTACAGTTGCGTGATTTTTATCTGATAAACTGTAAAGACAACCCAATGAATAGCTACACTCAACTAGATACGAGTACTACAGTCAATGGACTGTCTCATTTCAAACATAGACAGAGGGAATCATACTATCTGTCATACACTAGTACTAGCACCCAAAAGAAAAGGATGAAGTACTTAGTATAGTTTATTTTGTTCTCATTTACTGACAATTTGGTTTGACCAACTATATCAAAAACTTTTGCTTTTTAATATTCAGCCTCTTTTGCATAGTGAATAGTGACATAATCAAAAGACATAATAATATTATGACGTCGAGTGTCATTAGGTTTACGGTTAGATTAATTACGCAATAATTTAATTAGTTTTTATATGTTTTAAGTCAAATTGTGAGTGAAAATGTCTTTTCTAACGGAATATTTCGATGAGTACCGTGCAAAACCTATCAAAAAGACTAAAATGTAAGTACATACTCGTATTATATATTCCTAACCTATACCCAAATAACCTAGCGTGAGCACTTACATATATTATGTACCTGCTTACTTAAATTTGAACTACTTACATATGGATGGTATAGAAAAGATCGCAATCTCTTATGGCAGAATTGTTGTAAAAGTGACCGCGTTAAGCTTTAAATAATAGTTCCTAATCTCTCCGGTGGCGCTAGTTAGGCTCTGGGACATGAGTATAACATGAACCATATAAGGCAACAAATAACCCGACCAAATTACGTAGGTTGTTTTTGGTAGTATTTCGGTGTATGGTGGCGCCGCCTAATTACTGTTTTTTGATGGACACTTTTCATACATAGAGATTTGGCTCCTTTATACAGTCTCCATGTACTTACAGGTGTCGTCCAGAACTGCGATGGGCAAAGTTCGAAGGGAAATGGCTGGATCCTAAAAAGGGCGGGTCTGAAGAGGTAGGCAGTGGATACCACTCTTTGACCTAAACCAAAGAGGATATAATATTATAGGGAGTGTCATAGTAAATATTGTAACCACATTCGCTGCCATCTATCGACACACTTTAAAACTAAAAATGAAGATTTATAAAAATACGACAAAATGTATTTAAATATGGATAAATGTTTTTTTTTGCATTTTTTTTATTATTTTGACCCATGTTCTTTCACTGATATGCGTTAAAATTGTTAAATAACAAACGAAACCGTCAACGCCCTCTATACGAGAGTAGGCCAAAGGTAGTGGCGGCATCTGATCGAGAATCAAATTTTCGTGATTTTCGAGGCACGTTTTTTACTTAGACTGTATCCATCTATTACCTACGGAGTTATATCTGTCTTTGCCTAAACTAACTTTAAGCCGGCGGGCCGGCCGGCGGCCGGGCCGCGCACCGCGCAGGCGGTCCGGCGCGCCGGTGCCCGCCAGTCCGACCAATTAAAGAAGGCTCCCTTTCCATGCATATTATAGGTATTAGCAATCAGCTTCTTAACTCAGTCGGATAATATAATGAAAAAGCACGAGTGTAATAATACACTGAAAGAGCACGCGTGTTTAATATCTAGGATTATGAGCCAAAAATCGGTGGAATAAAAACGTCGTTTTGAGCAAGTGTGTTAAAAAGAATGTAAGAGCTTTTGCAAGACGCGTAAAGCATAGGTAATACTGACTCTGGTCCAAAATAGCAAATTAGTCACCTGTAAAGTTAGATGATGAAATGGAATCAGGAAAATTTCGTTTCCCCTGTTTGAAGGTGGAAGAACTGAAGGTCTAATACCAGTCGCACTACATTATTGCTGGAATTACTAATAAAAAGAAGAACATTGGCTAGGAATCTAAATTATACAACTACCTATTTTAATAACTACCTACTTATAAATAAATAATAAATAAATAAATATTATAGGGACATATTTACACAAATTGACTAAGTCCCAAAACTCGATAACGATCGATAAGCCTTGTGATGTGGGTACTCAGACAACGATATATATATAATACAAATACTTAAATACATATTAAACATCCATGACTCAGGAACAAAAATCTGTGCTCATCACACAAATAAATACGTTGATATGACGACTTGTTTAACCTAGTGAAGCGAATGGAGGTTCGAATCCCGGTAAGGGCATTTATTTGTGTGATGAGCACAGATATTTGTTCCTGAGTCATGTATGTATACCCAATGTGTGTAGTTAATATGTATTTGTATTATATATATCGTTGTCTGAGTACCTACATCACAAGCCTCCTTGGGCTTACCGTGGGACTTAGTCGATCTGTGTAAGAATGTCTTATATGTTAGGTTTTGGTATTTTTAACGTTAACATTTATCAATTTTACTAAGGATTTATTTTTAATAGTCATATTTAATTAATTATCTATGGTTCCCACGAGCAAATAAAGTCGCTCAACGATTGATTGACGCCATCGATATCACCCGATGTCATCCACCAATCACGAGGCTCGATTCTCCCGCCATATTGGAAACGGTTCTTGGCGGGGAAGAGATCGAACTCGGTCATTCGGTCTGGATCGTTCGTTGAGTTAACTTGCTTACTCGTTGGAATAACTTGCTCACGGCTGTGGTTAGCCTAGGTTGCCTAGCCTTTTGTTATCTAGCTAAATCGATAATTATATAGTTATAAAATAATGTTGAGAGGTTTAAGTGGATACAATAAATTACATATAATAAGTGTATAAAATAAACATTCCTAATCCAATCGTTTGGAGTTTCCTTTGTTCTGGTGCCCAGTAGTTGGATCCTTCATACTTCAGAAGTGACAAGAACAGTTAAAACGTAAGTACACGCCCCAATAGTACGCTATTTTTGTGCGAAGTGTTTCAAGTGATCGTTATTTATTTGAAAGTTAACGTTAAAGTTTTAGTATGCCTAGTGATTTTATTTTAGAATCTCAATCGTCGTTATTGCTATAATATACCGTTAACAGTTTAAATTTAACAAGAGATTCCTTTGTTAATGCTGTTTAGTGTTTATATAATTTTACGATTAGAAAGTGGGTAGTATTTTTGTTCGATTACTTATTTTACTGATAGAAATCAACCCTAATGATACTACATCTTATTTATATGGCTGAATTAACAGTAGTTAAGTTATATATTAATCAGGTTCGAATCCAGTACGGCTACCATGAGTTCCGTAAATGACAGTCGAAAGTGAGAAAGTTAAGGAAAATGTATGGAGTAATTGTACAGTGCCTCTACCGGTCACGTAAAAAACTAAAAAATCAACTGGCACCATGAGTCACAATCGTTTTAACATGAGTTTTCGATACATGCCTAACTTCACACCTAAAACGTTCTCTTTCTAACTATATAATGAAAACTGAGCCAGAATTATTCTAGGTAAATACTTTACGCCGTTTACGCGAATAAACGTAACAGATGTCATCGAAAAATACGTGCGTTTTCGATGTGACATTTTCCGTCAACTTGGAAACAACAATATTTGAACGAAATATTTTTATTCGGATGTTTATTACCGTTTTATCATGTTACAAATGCATTTCCGTTATTCAATTATCATTTAAATGCTTAGTTAATCATTGTAGTTTTATCACGACTTACCTAAAACACACGAAAAAACAGAAATATTTGAACGTACGCTAAGAGTGTCAAACAGTCAAACAAGAGGCAAGTGCCCGTTTAGAAAATAATATTAAAATAAATAACTACACTGTGTAAAGTTCGGTCGAATTAAACGCCTTATAGTAAAACTTTTGTTCCTCCAAGAAAACAACCCCACAAATATAATGACGGAGTGTTATTGTAAGGCCTAATCCTATCAGACAACCTGCCATGTCTGTCCATCGATGTCTTTATGATGTCTCGATACCTGTTCAAAATGCAAGGTAAATATACCATATGATTAGTGACTAATGTATAAAGTATGAATGTGTATAATGCTTAACGTAGGTAGCAGTAAACTTACACCTAAATAAACTATAAACTTATTCTTTTTCAGGAGTATAACAACAATGATAGTAGCTGATGAAACTTGGAAACTTAAGTAACAGCCATGGAACTGTATGATCACAGCCACATCATCTGATGTGGCCGAATGTGCAGTATTCTGGATGTGACTTGGCCAGTAAACATCATTACACATTCAGAAATTATAAAAACAGGAAGATATCTGAAGAATATAGTGTTATACAGTGCTTTTTAAAAACTAAATAAGAACTAAAAATATGTTGGTAGTGAAAGTTAGATGTATAGTTGATAAATCACCTAAACCTGAGTAATCTTTAGGTACTTTAACCGCTTCGAACTACATATCAATGCAATTTGTAAATAAAACAGGCCACAGGCAACTCTGGAAATTCTAAAAATGTTATATAGTCATAGAGGTAGATTATGCTAGATATTTAACTTTGTGAACACTTGCTAGAAAAATGATGTACCTTCTGGACCGCAACAATATTTCCAAGGTTGTAATAAATAATAATAAAATGAAGTGGTATTTTTTGTTTAATAGGTTTGTTGCATATTTGGTAAGTATGTACAACTAACAGTAATAACTACATCTCATACTAACTTCATATATAAGTATATAAATAAGACTATATGAGATTTGATAATTTAGATTATCATAGTAATACCATTTTTGTTTGCTTTTGCGTGGATCTAATCTGCTTGTCATTAGACCCAGTTCACACATACAGTTTCTGATACAGAAAATCATGTGTAATCAAAACAACACTATGGTTTAGCAAGAGGTGCATAGGCATATATATATATATATATATATATAACATATATATGTATAACATTTAAAACTCGCGTTTTGAACACATATTAGATTAGGCCCCATTCGCACGAGAGCTTAAAAAGCGTCGCTTTAAAACCCGACGTCGGAGCTTTAATACCGTTTTTGATATTTGTGTTCATATGAACGCTTAAAAATCACTTGTGAGTCGTACTCCCTGCAGTCCCTGCCTTGTGGAAGTGTAGTAATAAAAACACGCTTAATTTTTTAAGTAGTTTATTTGCGTATTCCGGTAAAAATGGTCGGGACTCGAGTTCTTGAATTAATAATTCGGGATCGAGCTCCCACATAGTTATTTGTTACGAATGGTACGATATGCGTTATGTATTCAAACGCGTCTCTGCAGAGCCATGACGATTGACACCAAAGATTGACACTCGACAGCCATCTGACAGCAGCGCCGGCGCTTTTATAACGCTTGTGAGAACAAATACACGGAGTTCCGTATGCTCAATTCAATTTACGGCCAACGCTCAACGCCGAAAATCGAACAGTGCTCGATAAAAACCGGCCAAGTGCGAGTCGGACTCGCGCACCGAGGGTTCCGTACATTACACAATTTAAACAATGTATTTTTTATGTGAAATGTGAGTGAAAGGTAAATTGCGGTTTACGATTTGTGACGTATTAAAAAAAAACTACTTACTAGATCTCGTTCAAACCAATTTTTGGTCGAAGTTTGCATGGTAACGTACATCATATATTTTTTTTAGTTTTATCATTCTCTTATTTTAGAAGTTACAGGGGGGGGGGGGGGACACATTTTACCACTTTGGAAGTGTCTCTCGCGCAAACTATTCAGTTTAGAAAAAATGATATTATTAGAAACCTCAATATCATTTTTGAAGATCTATCCATAGATACCCCACACATATGGGTTTGATGAAAAAAAAATTTTGAGTTTGTTCTAAATTTTTTTTTCTATTTTTGTGTGAAATTCTTAATGCAGTTCACAACATACATCTACTTGCCAAGTTTTAACATTATAGTTTTTATAGTTTCGGAAAAAAGTGGCTGTGACACACGGACGGACAGACAGACAGACAGACATGACGAATCCATAAGGATTCCGTTTTTTGCCATTTGGCTACGGAACCCTAAAAAGCGCCGCGCTTAAAAACCGCCTTCGTGTGAATACATACATGGTTATCCATTTGTTATTCAAACGCTTTTTAACGCGCGTTGAAAAAACTCTCGTGCTTATGGGGCCTTATTTACCGACTATAGTTGGTTAAACCAAATTGGCAGTAAATAAGAACAAAAAAACTATACTCATCCTTTTCTTTTGGGTGCTAGTACCAGTGAAAGACAAAGATAGTATGTTTATCTCTGTCTATGTTTGAAATGAGCATGAATCTAGATTCATGTTTGACAAACTATAGCAATTTTATTTGGTATGAAGTTAGCTGCATAGTTCGTGTTTAATAATCAACTTCAAGTATATTATTATTTAGTCGATGTGGCCTTGTTCAGTTACGCGTTTGTACTTACAATTTGTCCTCTAATTTGTTTGTAAAACTTATGAAAGTGGCTACATTAACTATGGATGAAGTCGTTTCTTGTGAAGGGAAGGGATGTGTCCACGTATTACTCAACGAAGGCAAGGTAAAATCATTAAACTTTGTAGAAAAACGGGATATCATTTCCGCGCCAAAATCAACACACGACTTTTGTATTCTCAGATAAGTCAGTCGCATAAGAGAAAATTCTGTACGGCCGTTTACAAAACAAGGAATTGTTGTTTTACTTCAATTAAGGCGTAAATAATTAGTGTGACAGAGAAAAATGCCTGCAACTTGCAAACTTCGGTGTTCGCGGTAGGCTCTGATATGTTTGTAAAATTCTATCTAGTAGTAGTATGAGTATGCCCTGTGCGCTATGATTAACTCGACTCAATACGCTAGGAAATTCATTTGAGTACAAAGAGTGAAGATTGGACAGTTATTACGAAAACATAATCTTTCGGCTTGCCTTACTCCAAAACTCTAGGCACGCCACTGATGATTTAGCCCAGAATTTTGAATTCAGAAAATTATAAACATTATATGATAGCTTAAATAATATTATTAATATTAAATTAACAATAAACACATACATATATAAGTACAAGAAAGTAAATTACGTTGACCGCGTAGACGTGAGTAAATATGTCAATGTCAAAACTGGTAGTTTGCTAAGGATTTCGATAGGTAATTTACCGTTTACTCATACGTTTGATATTTAGTTCTTTAGGTGACACCTAGAGGCGCTGTACAAAACTCCGATATAATTCTTGCTCTGTTTTTTAGTATACTTAGAAAGGGACAGCATCGTTTGCAGTGGAGTGAAGTTGGGCACATAATACGTAAACCGACGTAAATATGTGACGTACGGCGCGTTTATTCACTTGAAGTAAGTGAAATTTACTCTGGCAACTGATGGTAGAGGTACTGGTCAACAATGGAACAAGTTAAATTGAAGTCCAGTAAACTAGCTTGAACGTTAACGCCTTCTTATACTTAATAGCATTGTTGAAGCAAAGGACTTATGCACCGTAACGACAATTCAATTTAAATTCGTATTATGATTATATGAACTGGTATTAGGTTCATCGTCTTTTTCTTAATAAATAAGATCCTTTTATTTTAAGCTTTGTGGTTTGTTTCCTACGTTTTTGGCCACAAAGGTAATAGTAGAATAGACCTACCTACTTTAAATATTCTAGGATTTTGCAGTAAAGTTTTTATGAATTAACATTAAAACACATTTTAAAACATTCAGTTCTATATGGTTATTAAATTTTGATCTTGTAATGCATTACCAGTTTAATACACATATCGTATATCTCTCAATTCTCAATTATTTACATGCATGTGTCATTTCGTTGTAAATGCGTCGTAGGTAAGCCCTCATTTAACTGAAATTATACTATAAGATTCTCAAACCCTCGGACGTGAGATTTCAGACATTATGTCAGAGCCGCCAGACCGACGAAGGCTCCTGACTCCGAGGCGAAGACATGCATACTCGGACACAAGCCGGAGCCGTAGTCGCCTGCGAAGCCGAAGCAAAAGTCACCACCTGTCGGATCGGGACATTGAACTGGGACGCGAACGACTACTGATGCTGGAAGAAGTACGGCGCGATCGCAATCGCGTACGCGCTGCCAAAGACCTACGTGAATCACCGCGGCGCACCAGCTCACGTCAAGCGGCCAGCCGAAGCAACCCCGTCTCAGCAAGGAGCCAGGATGAGGAGCATCGAGCTGAGCGCGGATCACGGCAGCCTGACATCGAAGAACGGATTAACAGGTCATGTAGTCTTTTTATTTTCAAATAATTATTCACTCGATATATTTAAAAACCTGCGAGATGGTCTGTCATTGTTGCCCGTTAACCAAAACGCACCCCAACCATTACATAAAATTGATCATAAAAATATATTGCCAAATTTTGACTTGATTTTGTCAATAAAATTGGAGGATGGATGTACGATTTAAGAAGTTGAATGAGTGCGTTTCGGTATACCTACGGGTGGGATGGGAGAACAACTTCGCATTTTGCTATGCAGAAAACTTCAGGTCTGACCAAAATATAGTATGAGAGCCTGAATACTATTTTGCCTACATGAAGTGAGTGGCAAGATTAGTTGTTGAGTTATTTCCCATGTGAACAGAATTATGGCCAGACCTTGGGGGACATGATTAGAAGGAAAAGTAGGTACAATGAGTCCATAGAGGTGTATTTACTACTATGAGCAGTCGAGTCAAGTGCATCGATGCGAGATAGTGGTCATCTACTGCGCAGCAGAGTGTATAATACATGGCATTATATTATATTATGCTATTATAGATAAGACACCCAAGTACGGGGCTTTGGCACCACATTGTTCCCATCCCGACCAGCTTTTATAGTACTTGATCAGTAGAAGGGATTATAATTAGAATAAATCGGATCGATCTAATGTTCGGATTAGGACTAGGAATTTTAATACAACACTTACAACTGCAAGGTAATGGGTCTTAGTTTCTTGCACTGCTCTAAGCCGCTGCTTAAATGTGCGCGATGTAATAAAGTTGGCCACACCATGGAGATGTGTTTCGTTAAGCCAGATGACAAAGTACTAGCAAACACTAGTGGTGCAGTGCAGAAAACTATGCGAATTAAGGACAGTAGGGACATGATGGAATCTCCAAGCTTTAAATATTATCAAGACGTTAAAGTCGATAGTGCTGAGATGAGGGCGTTCATAGATTACGGAAGCGATGCTCATTAGGGAAACAACTGCTAGTGGGTTGGATCTGTCACATGATAATATCCCTCAGATCTTGAAAGGATTTGATAATTGTTCTAGTTCAATCGGTAGGGAATCAGGGTCTTGATACGAACATTGATGGGGTAGAAGCTAAGGTACCTTTCAAGGTTGTGAATAGTAATAAATAAGGTATTCTCCTATTATTCAAAGCAGTTTCACTTTAGAACTGTTAAAACGATTTGCTAATACGGAATTTATATGAAACATTACAAAATGACGTCAGGGTCAACTCTCCTACATTTATATTTCTATCCGATTTATTAAATATAACTTGTTTTTAAAAATAACCACTATCTATGTTTTTCTAATAAATATTTGGTGCTTATTGCACACATGGTGTAAAATAACTTATTTTAAATAAAGTCAAATACCCTATTGCAATTCTCTGATGTAGGGAAGGAGTTGCCTACTTCCGAGTTTGTCGATAATAACAACGCCTTGTTGGTGTTTTACCCAGCTAGACCGATATTCATGTTCTTTCGAAAATTATGTAGCAGGAAAGCCGAACGAGCAGTATTCTATCAGCGGCGGGCCTTATCGATCGGTGAATGGACACATTAATGTACTAGTCGTACCATGTTCAGAATCTTGTCTTCTGTCGTGTAGAAGTCGTCAACGTTGTGAATCGGGTAGTAGATGTTCCGCAGGGTGAGACGCATAATAGGCATATGCTATTTAGGTGTGCCAGCTGACGTAAGAAGAAGTCTAATGGAGTTGTTAGGGAAATATCAGCATTGTTTTGTCATCTTTCTTGAGATACCTAGGCTGTGCGAGCGTCACTGAAATGAATACAAGAGCTTAATAATCAGCGTCCAGTCGTTTATTGTCCATACAGGTTGTCATACCACGAACGGGAGAAAATGCGGTCGATCGTTGAAGGTATGTTAGGCGCCGGTGTGAACGGAACGAGTGTTTGAGTGTTAGTCTATTCTGGTTTATAGGCCGGTTCTTGCTATTTACGATCCTCCTGCTGAATTGGAGCTGTCAGTAGGTTAGGGGTCGGCCAGCGGTATGTAACCTTCTGCAACGGGCGCATGGTAACGAGCTTTCACCCAGTAGCATTTTATAGTCGGCAAACATCCCCCGAGAGGAATAACTTCTCTATTAGTAGCGAAGATTGGCTCCACACGCTGCAGTTAGGCGATTCCGAGCTGAGCAGAATAATTTGCGTTTTTAAAAGTGATCTAGGCGAAAAGGGATTATATCAAACAGATTTTTTTTCATTAAATATTATCACTTGTTTCGCTATTTGGACAATATCAGGTGGGCGGTACCAAAGGGCGCAAGGTGGCAGATGTGTAGACTCAATCACGATGACATTGGATATTTTAGGATCGACCTTGAAACGAATTAGAATTCATTAAATATTATCACTTGTTTCGCTATTTGGACAATATCAGGTGGGCGGTACCAAAGGGCGCAAGGTGGCAGATGTGTAGACTCAATCACGATGACATTGGATATTTTAGGATCGACCTTGAAACGAATTAGAAGTAACTGCTGGATCCCAAAAATGTCCAGGTTTGTCAAGAAATTAATGGGCGCATGTATTGAATGTGTCTATGCAATAAACAATTCAGGCGCTCGCGAAGAGTTAGTGCACCCTATCCTCTTCCACACCTTTCATGTGGACCACCTTGGACCCTTTGTAAAGTCGTTAAGGGGTTTTACTTATTGTTGGTGGTTGTTGTCAGCTCGTGGTTAGGGATCTAGAAGACATTTTTAACATATGTATTTATAAACCCTGATCGGCTCGTTAGTGACCGGGGAAGTTGTTTTACCATGCACACGTTCAAACATTTTTGTTTGGATAAAAGAATAAAACATGTCTTAAATGCGGTGGCTAGTGGTGGTCAGGTTGAGCGTTATAACGGCCGCACAGTCTTAGACTGTGATGTTCGAAACTCTTATGAATAGCGAAATTTACCTCATGATCAATGTATTGTCTTTAATAGCCGTAAAAAAAAATGCCGGATACCTACCGTCTCCAATTCTCCTTCAATTGCTCAAAAGGTTAACTGGAAGAGATCCCCTAAAGGGATACGTTCGCCTTTGTACTAATGACGAATGTTATTTTTCCTGTGTTGTTTTGATTTTAGTACAATAAAGTGTTCTACTACTAAAACGATGATTTGTGCGAAATACGCGACATTGTTAAGGCTAGGACAGTTCAGGAGCAGGCTAAACAAAAAGATAGTTATGATTTAGGTTAGTCATGATTGATAGTTATGATGAGGAAGAAAAGCTTCCCGTGTATATAGTGAGGGAGATCTCGTTAAAATAACAATAACGGACAGAGCAAGAAATTGATGCCTTCTTTCATAGGACCATACCGCGGGAGCAAAGTCTTAGGCAATGACCGTTGATCGCTATGTTGTAGCCACAATACCTGGATTAATCGATACAGAAAAAATAAATGGGCGGGCAACGACCGCATGAAACGGTGCATGGATACACGTGACCGCTCTAGAAGTTAACGAACCTAATGAAAATCTTGAGTGATGATGGAAACGATTCGATCTACAATATGACTATTATAGCTGTTAGGATATTTTATTCAGATTTATTTGCTACAGAATGTTTGTTATTCGTTGTTACAGATCAAGTACGCGAGAATCGATCGGTTCGCGGCTTGGTGCAAGTGTCAAGAAAGTCCTTCGGCTGCCATTACGAGCATTAATCGATCGGCTCGGACGGGCATCGATAGGCATCCTGAAAGAATCGATCCTTCAGGAGATCAAGTACGCGAGAATCGATCGGTTCGCGGCTTGTTGCAAGTGTCAAGAAAGTCCTTCGGCTGCCATTACGAGCATTAATCGATCGGCTCGGACGGGCGTCGATAGGCATCCTGAACGAATCGATCGTTCAGGAGGTTAGGGAACCCTGATTAATCGATCGTTCAGGGAATAATGTATTCTGATTAATCGATCGTTCAGAATACTCGTTCGATATAAATAATGAATGTCACGACATAATCGATCGGTCGTGACTTCACTTTATTGTTTGTGGCCCAATTAATCGATCGTTTGGGTTAACTAGATTGAATATGCCATCGAGGCGAATTGTTATCAAATTTGTTATTTTAAATTTCATGAGAAGAGTAGAGATTGCTCCACCAATATTGATGATGATGATGATGACTTATTACTTGGATTAGCCTACAGTCTTTATGTTTGTTGTGTTTAATAAAATTACACAAATCTATTGTGGTAAAGGTACATGATAGCTTCGTAATTTTGCAGTTTATGATTCAATTAAATTTAGTTTAATAATAATTGCTAGACTACTGTCAATATTCACTACTAGAATAACTATTATTATTTTACATATTGTATGTTAAATATTCTTTGAGAGGGCACAACGTCTGCATTTGCATTGTAATGTAAAAGTTATAAATTAATAATTTAAATGTTATGCATATTCAAGACTAATTTGTTGATAACTTTGATATAAATTGTCAAGACACCCGATTGTTAGGTTACCTAGGTTACCACCTGGTGTCGTGTGCGGGGACGCACACGATGTCAGGACAGCCGATTGTTAGGTTTTGGTATTTTTAACGTTAACATTTATCAATTTTACTAAGGATTTATTTTTAATAGTCATATTTAATTAATTATCTATGGTTCCCACGAGCAAATAAAGTCGCTCAACGATTGATTGACGCCATCGATATCACCCGATGTCATCCACCAATCACGAGGCTCGATTCTCCCGCCATATTGGAAACGGTTCTTGGCGGGGAAGAGATCGAACTCGGTCATTCGGTCTGGATCGTTCGTTGAGTTAACTTGCTTACTCGTTGTAATAACTTGCTCACGGCTGTGGTTAGCCTAGGTTGCCTAGCCTTTTGTTATCTAGCTAAATCGATAATTATATAGTTATAAAATAATGTTGAGAGGTTTAAGTGGATACAATAAATTACATATAATAAGTGTATAAAATAAACATTCCTAATCCAATCGTTTGGAGTTTCCTTTGTTCTGGTGCCCAGTAGTTGGATCCTTCATATATAATATTTAAAAAAAATGCCCTTATCGTGATTAGCCACTTACTTACCCACTAGGCCAGACCGGTCGTCAAAGTACTTAAACTTATAGTACTTATTTTCGATTCTGCATGATTTCAGAGAGTGTGGAGTGATGAAGAAATCGAGGCTTTCATTAAGAAGACGATGAAAAGTCTACGAGGACGGTCTACCTACTTCAATGACTACTGTGGACATCTCGACCCGGGTGAGTTAATGAAATCCACTATGAAATGTTCGTGCAAGCAGTGCATGTTTTTCTTAAATACCTGTTCTGTGACAGTGGACCGGCTCGAGCTATTCTTTTGGTAACCCAGAACCTTTAGCGCCGCCACTGATCCGACATTGCAGACGAATAGTTTCTATCACCATTTGCGTCTATAAAAAACCGGCCAAGTGCGAGTCGGACTCGCGCACGAAGGGTTCCGTACTATTACAGCAAAAAAAATCACGTTTGTTGTATGGGAGCCCCATTTAAATATTTATATTATTCTGTTTTTAGTATTTGTTGTTACAGCGGCAACAGAAATACATCATCTGTGAAAATTTCAACTGTCTAGCTATCACAGTTCATGAGATACAGCCTGGTGACAGACAGACGGACAGATGGACAGACGGACGGACAGACGGACAGCAGAGTCTTAGTAATAGGGTCCCGTTTTTACCCTTTGGGTACGGAACCCTAAAAATCAGTCATTGAAACCTTTCAGAAATTGCCACGCGCCCGTTCATACCGCGCGTAAAGAAGCTCCCCCTCTGCAGCGAGCTAGAAAAGGGGAAGGTGGAGGAAGCAGCACCCCCGCCGCCGGCCGCTAAGCTGGCTCTTAAGGACACGGAGGTCATGAAGATGGCCAAGGAGCTGTATGAACAGGACATGGATAAACCCACGCTGGAGCCGCTTCAGACGCATTTGAGAAGTAATGTGGATCTTTCTCTTAAAACTACTACTAAACTAAACATTTTGACCACCAAAGACGTCAACTGACGCGCGCAGCATTCCGAAAAGGTTTACGATGACACACTGCACAAGACAGGCGTGAGGTTTAAATGGTTAAACTTCTACTTCACTTACCTAATTCTTCAGTGAGCGACAAGTGGCCATGCGAGATATACAACTAGCTTTGTGCCCGCGGCTCCGCTCGCGTCAGATTCAGCTTTGTTGTCAATTCCCATTCTTCTCCCCTAGCGGGTGGATTCCCAAAAATAAAGGACCTAGCTTTTGCTTTGTCCATCCCCAGGGCTAAGCTTTCTTCGAATTGAATCTCGTATTTTCGCACTTTCGCATTTACGTTATGGATTCTAGTATCCTAAGTTTAGCTAAACATTTCAAAGCAAGTAATGTTTATAACGATAGGAGAACAATTTTACTACGTACGGCTTGGAATTGGAATAGAATTGCAGATTCGAATGAGTCTTGGGTTATACTTGAAGCTTTCTTCACACCAACTTATGTAAAGAAAATGTTCATATACTCGTAAACAATGTTAAGCTTTGAAAGCCTTATTTATAGTTATTCTGATTCCTTGAAAATTGTCATAAAAAGCTCAACGCATTCGTTATTAAGCCGTTAAGTTTATTTGAAATGGTGTCAACGATTTAAGTTATGTATCAATTTGTTATGCCGCCGGATGGATGAGGTGAGTGATGAACAATCATCGTTACAGTAAAATGAAAATAAACAAACGCCAGATTTCCTTAACGTAAATCAACGCGTGATCTCAATTTTATGAGCGTAATGTAAATTATCCGCAATATTGACGCGATTATATCGATAAAGAAAACAAAGGCGTGTAAACATTCGTATTATTACTTTTTTATCGCTTCGTATTACTGTAACGTTGGATATATATGCAAAACAATAAGAGAAGATAATAATACCCGGAATACCTCATTTGTAGTCTATTTGACACTTTAATTTTCCTTTCTATCACACTTGTTTGACCACGTGTTTGCTTTGCTACCGAGTGAAACACTTTTTTTTTACACCACAGTATAGCGAGGAAATCACTAACTGTATTAAAATATTACAAATCAAATGCAAATGAACGTTATTTTAAAATATTTATCGTTCAAAATCCTGAGGAAATAACTCAAAATTTGCATTGAATCACTATGCCACTTTATCATCTCATCAATTTTGAATAATGAAGGGACTTTACTGTGGTGAAACATTTGTTTTAAGGGTAGGTAT
This sequence comes from Cydia strobilella, assembly GCF_947568885.1. NCBI lineage: Eukaryota > Metazoa > Arthropoda > Insecta > Lepidoptera > Tortricidae > Cydia > Cydia strobilella. Next base: position 1,627,097 of record NC_086054.1, read on the forward strand.
ATTTTTGAGGTGCGGCACATCTTTTCCTGTGGCTGTAAATGTAAAGTCCAATCGCAGCACGACACTTCCCACCACACCACCATCATCCATCATCATTCATGTGCCGCACCTCCATCATCTGTCTCACAATCATCTTTCAAGATGCTGTGGCCAATGATGATGATGATATTTCTGAGGTAGGTAAAGCGGCGGTCATCCTCATTATGTACTTAAAAACTTTACCGCGTACCTATAAAGAGCCTAATTTTGAACCACATGCTTAGGTTAGGCACATCTACAGAGTTCTCTTTAACTGTAAAACATTAAGTATCTACCTAGGTACTTTTAAGAAGTGCTAGCCGTGCAGAAATTGCTACCAAGAGTTTTGCAGAAATTGCACGCAATTTTGTACCCCCTCATCTTTTCTTTATAAAATTATTTTTATTGGCTTCTAACATTAATATTTAACTTCCAGTATATGGCTACGTCCGCCCCTGCCTCTGGAAGACTGGCATCAGCGACTACCAGAACGGTGTAGCGCGACTAGCGTATGAAATGGTCCGCGACAACCGCTTGCCTCGCTACCACGCGCACAATGGTTGCCGGCCGCGCTGGGGATTGCCGCCTGAAGGTGTGCGGCAACCGGAGCTGGATGGAGCGCCTTTTGATGGCGAACGATTGTATTAAGTGCTAAGAATGCAACTAAGAATAAAACGTTTGAAAAAATATAACCTGATACGGATGTTTTGCCTTAGGTACCTATAGAACTTTATCCGTATTTTGGAAGTCAGTTAAAAATTTTATTTTTGTCAACCACCCATGAATCTAGAAAATAGGCATCAGCATCTAAGCTGTCTTTATGTTTTAATATCCCAGATTCTAAAATTACAGTTGTTTGTCAAATTTACTGTCCAATCATCTTGATTATGTACTAATTTACCATTTAATCATCTTGCTTATGTACTAATTTAAGTTCGCCTTTGTGCATTGTATATATTGTTTTTATCACAGATATAAATTTACCATAGATGACGCAAATGCATCTACTTCTCGTGTCCGAACCCCGACCAAGCGTCGAGGTTGACCGTCGCTCTTGACAGTCCACGCGCGTCAGTTGTTGCAGCCGGACGTCCGTGAAAACTTAAAAAATGCTTCGTGGCGTGATAATTAACTGCAACAGCCCAAAAATTGCGACCACCCAAAGGCAAGGACATATTTCCTTTCACAGGTAAGTAATTTTAAAATTATATTATGCGTAAATTTTGTATGAAAAAGTCGGCACGCTTGGTTTCAATACAAATCGTGATATTTGCGTCATCTAGCGTATATATTAAATCTGTAGTTTTTATTGTGTTTATAATCTGTCCTATGTACAAAAAAAAGTGTTTACATGCATACTTTTAGAAATTGGGCAAACGAATTTAACTGTTATTTTAGTATCTTTATCATGTGCTGCTGAGCATAGGCTGCTTAGTTCTGATTTAATCTTATCCAGAAGTGTTCTTGAATGTTGCCAATGCTAACTCATTGAACTTGGTTTCTTTAACGTGCAATAAATCACTAGCCTGGCCATAACCACTAGCATAGAGTAACTTATACTAGAGCGGTACTGTCATAGTAAATTTTGTAACCCCAGTAAATTCACTGCCATCTGTCGACACACTTTAAAACTAAAAATAAATATTTATAAAAATACGATAAAATGTATTTAAATATGGATAAATGATTTTTTTTGTTTGCATTAATTATTTTAATGATTTTGACCCATGTTCTTTCACTGATATGCGTTAAAATTGTTAAATAACAAACGAAACCGTCAACGCCATCTATACGACAGTAGGTCAAAGCTAGTAGCGCCCTCTGAACGAGAATCAAATTTTCTTGATTTTCGAGGCACGTTTTTTCCTTAAGACTGTATCCATCTATTACGGAGTTATATCTATCTTTGCCACTAGTAACATATCTCCCAACTCCATTTGAGTTAATATTCCCTCTACGTTTGGCACATTGAACTATGGAACATCAGCATGAAAAAGATAATATGCATCTAAATGTAAATAAAATGTTTTGTTTATTCGAATTTGACCTACATAGTGTAATTTATGATATATATGCGTTCAAATGTGTATGATCTAATAAATAACGTTGGTTTTACTTGAGATTTTTATTATGCATATATAACGTGTTCAGTTTTTACTAACAAACATGTACTGAAAACGGATATCTATTTTAGTCCCGTCTAGGTCTAAGCTAGACTCGTAAACACGAACTATTTGCGTAAAGGCGAGGTGTGAAGTGATAAAGTAAAGACATTTATTTATGTGGTTTCTATACCTACTTTTTATAGTTTTTATCTTCATTCGTATTGTAAAAACCAAGTTCTGTTATTAGACTTTAAAAACCGGCCTAAAATCATGTCGCGTCATGCTCAGGGTTCCGTTCCCGTCCGTCAAAATATACTTTTTGCAAAAACAAAAACGGCTCAACTGATCATGTTCGCTAAAGTTTCTTTGAAAGTCTTTATCAAGCTTTACTTTCACGATTTTTCTCATATTTTTTGGACCCATGGTTCAAAAGGTCGTGGGGAAGGGAAACAATTTGTTTTTCTTTCAGAAATTATTTCCGAAAGCTACCCTATAAAAAAATCTAGTTTTTATTTTACGATTTATATATCAGATGCCAAATTTCAGCTTCCTATCACTAACGATCACGGAGCAAAGCCGCGAACGGACAGACAGACAAACAGACATAGCGAAACTATAAATTAAGGTGCGTTCGGTATAAACATTTTGTTTAGAAACACGGTTTCGGAAACAGAAATCCACGTGTTTCTGAAACACAAAAACCGTTGCGGTAAACAATATTGTTTTTGATAATTGCAATTGGTGCGTCTGAAGTAAGTCAATTAAGGTCAGATAGGGTAAGAGAATAGGGAATCATCAGAGTCGGACCACGCTATGTTTTCATGCCAGTACCACTTGGCAAGTGTCATGCCAAGTGGTACGTATATTATTGAGATTATAGAGACATGTTATGTACGTATCTTACTGCCAGGTTTGTGCAAAGTTAGCCTGGTCAGAGTAGTAGTAAATACTTTATTGCACAAAACAAGTAAATAACACAGAGAGAATACACTAAATTTGTACAAAGGCGAACTTAACCTTAAGGGATCTCTTCCAGCTAACCTTTGCTTTTTTTCCAGAGTCTACTGTATCTCTTTCTCCGAGGAATACAAACTATAGTTACCCCACCTGACGTTATTATATTCAATTTCGATATACCCTTTTTTGCAGACGGCAAATTAAATCTAATTTAGGACGGAGTCTCATTTTATCATTCAAATCAAATATAAACTTTATTTAAAGACATCGCCATCCATCAAATTTAAGACCAAACATCAAACATCAACATCAAACATTTATTCAGCAAATAGGCCACAGGGGCACTTTTACATGTCAATTTTTACAAGCAATAAAATTAACCAAAAATTACAAAAAACAATTACAAATATGGAATCAATAAAATATTAGATACTTTGTTAGAGATGTATCCAGTCTAAATGTCGAATTACACAAAAAAAAAACTGATAAAAAATATACAAACAACAGACAAGTACTAAAATAAAAGATCATCAAATGATCCTTAGAGGTGTAAAGGGTCTCCAAGCCTTGAATTGTTATATAAGTAATTGCAAATGCAAGCAAATGATATCAAACCTTTATATATTATGTAAGTAGCCAAGTACTATAAATATTTAATGGCTGTAAATCTCAGTCGTAAAGTTTAGGTATTGGTTAAATTCCAGGAACCAACCATTTGCGTGAGTAAAATATAAATATGCGTTAGTCTGAATAGTCTGAATACTTAGACATTCCACTTTAGGTAATAAAACAAAATAATAATTCATGAAATTCCGTAAGTTAGTACATTTATCGTTTACAATGGAATTTACAGAAAATGTAACAATAAATATTATAGCTGCCCACCGTTTAGAACTAAATTTTCAGAATTGTTATTTAAAATACCTTTTATTTCCCATGTTTTGAAAGTGGATCATTGTTTATATACTAGTGCCTTTGTAAGCTGTAGACCTCACGATATGTTTAATAAAAAAATAGTTCAAAACCTAAAACCACAGCGAACACACAATAGTTTTAAGCGCCATAGACCCTAATGATGCTTAATTCCTTTGTGCCCATTTGCCCAATCACAGAATAAATAAGAGTACTAGGTACAGAAGGTTCACTTCTAACAAAACGCGTCTATAACGACAGATATGACTGCTAGGTGGCGGTGCGCGGCAACTATGGCTTAGACACCAAAATTGGTGTGGCTGCATGTACTTGTAGCGACCCGACGTAATCGCGGAGTCAGCCACGCCTGGCCCAATTTCGCTATTATGAATATTTTGCGAAAAAGAAACGACAAAAAATCAACGTAACTATCGAACCTGCTTACAAAATTTCACGAGAATCGGTTAAGAAATGCGACCTTTAGAGGAGAACATCCGGACATAATACAAAAGCATTTTTGCTCAAGCTGTAACGGAGACTCGCTAACGCTGAATAAAGCGGTTTGAAATTGATACGTTCCATTACGTCGCGGGCAACAGCGGTATCTAATAAAAATATCTAAAAAATACGTCATCATCATAATTTAAGAGCATGGCTCTTGTCGGTGGAGTATGCGCCAGTTTTCTCGGTCCTCGGCCAGGTTCTTTAGGTCCCTGTAAGACACGACATTTGCTTTCGCTTTCAGTTGTTGTGTGTAGCTTGCTCGTGGTTTTCCGCTTCTATCTTGCCTTCTAATATAGTGTTAAAGAAAGTGTCGTGTCTTATCAAGTGACCTATCATTCTGCCTCGTCTATTTTCTATGGTTCTCAGCAGGTTTCTCTTCTCTCCCACAATTCGCAGCACTTCCTCGTTCGTTTTTTTCTCCGTCCAACTTATTCTCTCCATTCTTCTCCACAACCACATCTCAAAAGCCTCTAATCGCTTCCTATCTTTCTGCCGCATTGTCCACGTCTCACGCCCATACAAAGCGATGCTCCAGATGTATATCTTAATTAGGCGTTTTTTTGTACGCAAAAAATACGTAAAACTCGTAAAACGTAAGTAAAACTCGTATCTGTCGGTCTTGAATTCTTGAGCCATTTATCAAGCTAATTTGACCGGCTTCTAAGCCAGAAGTGGTGGTTTGAACCCTGGCTCATAACAATAAGTTACACTCGTAACTATACCTAGTAACAAGTAAACATAGTTCCCGAGCAAATGCGCTCAAATAGCGTTGGAAACAGCCCTGAGTTTGGCTTCACGCCAGGTTCATTGTCAACTTTGACTTACTTAAAACATAAAACATAACCACCACAAAACTGGAAACGAATTTATACTTAATCCCAACGTATCAAGGTTGAAATTGCAATGGATTTGATAGTACATCTATATTGTTTTGGTTTTCAGTGCGACAATGTCTGATTTAGGTTAACTCGTGCGTTTCCTTTTGGTGACATGTTCTGTCATGTGTTCGAACAAGGTCAGATGGTGAATGAAGTGTTAAAATGGACTTTCATTAAATTTGTTTAGTCTTCATCTGCTTGTAACGATTCTTTAATTAAATCTCCGCCGTTTGTTTACCATATCATACCATTGATGTTTACCACACCAAAAGTCAGTGGCGGATTTGCCCTAAGGCCTAAGGCCTAGGGCGGCAAGACGTTAGGGGCGGCAGCAAGCAAGATGTGCTGAGAAAGGGCCGTCTAGTAATTATTACAAGGCCTAAGGGCGGGCAAGACTGCAAACCCGCCACTGCCAAAAGCGTACTATATTATTGATGGTACCCTATTAAACTATACAAAAGCGTTACGCCGTAGGCCCTGTCGTAGCTGTATGAAGGCCTCGTACAGTCAAGGGCATAAACAGGTAGGTAGGGCATTCCCAAATTTTCAAAAAATATGTGTACGCTCTTACACCTTAGACAATAGTCGTGTTCACATATTTTTGAGCCATTTGTCTGGATCGATATTTTTACCTTCGACTGTATTACAGTCTGCGTTACTCTTTACTTCTCTTTATTGGATAAAATAATTATTTGAGCACAATCTCACAGGCCCCGTATACAACATGCCAATCGCTGACGCTCCGTAGCGAACAAACGCAACTGTCCCTGTCACATTAATATGGAAGTGATTGATAGACACCTTAGATACACTGTAAAGTACTGTATTTACCTCAGTAAATCATACGATGTAATGTATTTCCAACGGATCGGCAACACAAACATCACGCGGTACGACCGCCTCTTCTCGCAGCATGACATCGACTAACTCTAACTGTCAGTGACGTCACCATGACGTAAGCGCTCGAGACACTACAGACACAAAGCGATTCGAAGCGATTGTCACCTTGGCTAGGCCGCCTGATGGTAAGTGCCGATGCGGTCTAGGCATGCTTACCTAAATGATGTCTGTTCACTTGATTTGAAAAGATTCCAGTTATAGTGGGCTGCGAATAGATTTACAAGGAGTGTATTGCAATCCTTCGCATAACAAAGCCAGAAGCAAAGCACTTAGTGCAAATCCGTGGCAGAGTGACGAAAGAATATTTAAAAAATCTGATATTAATGAAATATTCTGGAACAAAAAGCCAAACTGGCCTCCAAAAAGCTTGGGGAGCTTAACAGAGCCACAGTACTTCACACCGGGTCACCGACTTTTGTTATATAAAGCGCAGGTTCGACCCCATATGTACTGGAGTGGAGTACTGTTCTCGTCTGATCTGGCGCTCCACAATACCAGCTCCTTCCCCTTGACTCCATCCAACGGCGGGCAGTTCGTATTGTCGGCAATCCCGAACTTACTGACGGCTTAGAACCTCTTAGTCTTCGGAGAGACGTTGGCTCTCTTTGCATGTTTTACCGTCTGTACAATGGGGAATGTTCCGAGGAACTGTTTGATCTGGTGCCATCGTCTCGTTTCTATCACCGCACCTCCTGCCAAAGGAGCAAAGCTCATCCTCACTTCTTAGACACATGGCATACCAAAAATAAGCGGGCATCTCGCTCGTTTCTTCCCAGAACGTACAGAATGTGGAATGAGTTGCCTCCTGAGGTATTTCCTTTGTGCTACGACATGGGATTCTTCAAGAAGCGGGTATTTAGGGTTCTCAAGGGTCGGCAATGCTTAAGTGGCTCCTGTGACGTTGCTTATGTCCATGGGCGACGATGACTGCTTCCCATCAGGCGGCTCGTCTGCTCGTTTGCTATCACATAAAAAAACCATAACCAAAGTATCTTTAGAGCCCCACCTGATGATAACGGGGCCTTTGAAAATTTCCATTTTGAGGTGTGCCATATGCCCACTGCCTTTTTCTTTGGTTATGAGATAGATTTACTAATTAAAATAACTGACAAATGTCTATTTTAAAAGTGTAATGATTTGAATACTATATTTCTAGCTCTAACCTAGTATCCTACGCGAAATGACATCAAGAGTAGATGTCATAAGAGGCTGAAATAAAAATGAGCGCACGCGCACCCCAGCCCATCAGATAGCAGTGCCAACGCTTGTTAGTTATGATACATAGATCCATATCAGCTACTCAGGGGTTGGCACACTTCAGAAGAGAAGAGTCATAGCTCACCAAACGAAACCAAAAACTGCCAAAAGGGTAAACAAGGCGATCTATCTAGAAAGCTTTTCCATTAATAGGTACTTCATTGTAAAATGTTCACTTTAAAAACAGATTAAAGAACAAAACTGCATGTTTTAACATAGGAACTATGAATTAGCACGTCGAATTGTCTTCAGACTATAAAATACTATGCACAAAGTACATATGTGTGGGAGTTGACAGGTTCAGATAAATCAGATGTCGTAAATTATTGCGAAGATTTAATTAAACGCATAAATCCCCGGTCTACCGTTCATACAGATGTGATATTTCACTTGTTTTGTATCAATTTGTGTTTACAGTTGCAATTGTAAAGTGCAATTAGGCGGAGCTTTCGAGATTTTCGGGAGTCGAGTTATTATTAAGTGAAAACAGGGGAGTTTAGGTTCCGATATCGGATGTCGGAAGGAAGTAAAATGTAAGATTTATGTGTTTCTCTGTATTTATTTATGCATTTAATAAATCATGATTATAAATAACGCGAAAAAGGCGGATTTAATGCTAATGGCACTCTCCTGCAGCTGTTTTTGTCATAGGCGCCTTTCGACATCCGATATCGGAAAGGCGCTTCCGATTAATTTGGTCAGGTCAGAGCCCCCCGTCAGCTGTCGGACCGATAATATTTGTTTGTTGGCATATGTGTTATGCTGTTATGCTTGTTGCAGTGAGCGTGACCGCTAAAGACGGCGCCCGGGCGCGCCCCCGCGGCCTGACAACGCGGATGTCGGATCCTACATCGGATATCACATCGGATATTAGTTTTTTTTTCTTGTGTAATTTTATTTTTATATTTATGTAATTGTTTTTTGTAATTTTGGATTAATTTTATTGTTTGTAAAAATTGACATGTAAAAGTGCCCCTGTGGCCTATTTGCTGAATAAATGTTTGATGTTTGATGGACAATGTGAAAACGCTTTAAAAGTACGAGTACGTGTGTATATGTGTGATGTGTGTGATTTGTATAATGTGACCAAAATAGTAGTTAAATTTTAACTGATAAGTAAACTGATTTCACGTACCTACATAATACATATGTATGTACTCATGTATATTGTGATTCTTGAGCCATTTAGGGTTCTAGCTAAATTGGACATTCCGTAAGCGTAAGTATTAAATATCCAATTTAACTAGGACCCTAAATCGCTCAACAATCGCGGAGCGTGATGGTACCTATACCTATAACAGTGTTTCACCGTTTGAACGTTTTTACAGTTCGACTCATTTTTGCGACTCACAATGCAACTCAAATATTTTATATAAAAAAAAAGTTTATTCAAAAATCTTACTTACAACTAAATACATATTTTCTTCTGCCAAACCACACAGGTGGTGGTGGTATCATTTAAAGCGCTATACAATTTCATTAAATTACACTGCATTTTCTACCCAATTTTCCTGCAAAGCCACACCTTTCGCAAAATACATTTTCGACCGAAACGCGTCAACGTGCGGTGTAAATCATTAAGAAACTGTTTAAGTGATATATGTGTCTCGGGGGACAAAGCACGGAGGTATAATATAAACACTAATAAGTTTCTGGAAGCGTGCGCAGTCGCTGTTCAGAGAAGTTGAAATTAGCGGGCCCACCGGGAGTCATGTCGGGAAATAGATCTTCATTCCTTATACATCTACAGATATATGAAATATGTGTGTTTTAGTTGAATTTAAATTGGCAAGCACCCGTCAGAAATAAGACCATATGCAACTTGCACAAGGAGAAATTGATATAACCCAGCACCCACCTTGACGCTTTTCTGTTTAGCCCTATGGTTGACTGGTAGAGAATGCCTATAATGGCATTAAATCCGCCTGTTGTACACTTTATGTGCAATAAAGTTTAAAATAAATAAATATAAGCGACTCGTGCCTAATGACCGAGCGAAAGTTAATATTTTCGTTACAGCTTGGGCAAAAATGCTTTCATATGTCCATCTGTCCGGAAAATCTCGTCTACTGAATTTCTCAACCGATTCTTTCTTTCTACAGTACTATGGTGGACAACAAGCGCTCTTATCGCTAAAGAGCAATCTCTTCCGCACTCTTTCACGCGCAGCAGTCTTATCCGATACTACATAAGTATTATTAACCTTTTCGCCGCCACGTCAATAAAGTAATAACGTCATCAACGCCATGTTAAAAATTGCACGTAGACAACCCGTATAATCAAGTCGTGGCGTGTGGGGAACGAAATGTATTGACTTTATATCAAGTCAATGGCGGCGAAAAGGTTAATGCTGACTGACTATGCGATTGATAGATAAAATCCCAAAAATCTGCACCATTCTCTGGAACTGTTTTACGATTGCAAAGAGCATCCGTCTGAAGGCCGATGGCGAACAACAAAGGTTCTGAAGACGTTTACGGGCGAGGACACGCAGCTGGCCGCGAATAACTTTACTAGCGATTGTCTGAGGATAAAGGCCTTTGTCCATTGGGTTCTGAAGAACGAAAGAAAGTATGCGTTAGCCACTTCGTGTTTTCAATTGTTCTGCTACTAAATAGTTCGTGATCTTTCTTCATTTTAATAGATTTATAACTTGAGAGGGCTCGAAAAATTACATCCTAAACTGAATGATTTGTTACATTGCTGACTTCTGAGGTGAATTTGCTCAATCGATAAAAAACAATACCAAAATGGAATATCGCATGCATGTTCTTGCACTGTCAATGTGAGCCTTTAACGTCGTACATTATCCCTATTAGCTGCGTAAGTCTAACTTGATATGGCAGGCACACCATGCCTTCGAAGAGAACCCTTAAATTAACAATACCTAGTCGCAGATAGATAAATAAATGAATAGAGACTTTAAGGGTTACGGATGTGACCTTTCGGGTATCAAAAACCTAATAACTGAGTAATAATTAGAGTATTAGAGCCGGTTTTCATAGTATTTCATGAGTAACTATCGCGGTAACCGAAGACAATATTAATAATTTGTCTTTTTAAATTATTTTAAAACTCGTGCAAAGAAAATTGTAGTGCAATAAAGGATCATGCCCATAGTACGCGCCGTGCAGTGTGCACACTTACTGGAGATGTTGCTCCACTCCAGTTAAAGATACTCGAGACGTATCAAAACATGTCTAGCGGTCATCATCTTCCTCGCGTTGTCACGGCATTTTGCCACAGCTCATGGGGTCCGTAACCCCAAGGATTGGCATAGGCACTAGTTTTTACGAAAGCGACTGACATCTGACTTTAGAACCCAGAGAGTAAACTAGGCCTTATTGGGATTAGTCCGGTTTCCTTACGATGTTTTCCTTCACCGAAAAGCGACTGGTAAATATCAAATGATATTTCGTACATAAGTTCCGAAAAACTCATTGGTACGAGCCGGGGTTTGAACCCGCGACCTCCAGATTGCAAGTCGCACGCTCTTACCGATAGGCCACCAGCGCTCTTGTAAAAACATGACTAGCGATAATCGACATAAATTACGTGTGTGTTTCGTTTTCTTCATAAGTAATAAAAACCGGCCAAGTGCGAGTCGGACTCGCGCACCGCTTTTTTAGTAGTTATAGCGGCAACAGAAATACATCATCTGTGAAAATTTCAACTGTTTAGCTATCACGGTTCATGAGATACAGACAGACAGACGGACAGACGGACAGACGGACAGCGGAGTCTTAGTAATAGGGTCCCGTTTTTACCCTTTGGGTACGGAACCCTAAAAATTATCCAATTCATCAGCTACAGCCTACATAACGAGAGCATGAGAATCGCTGTACCCCGTCGTCCTAGAATAACTCTTGTCGCAAATAACCTGCATTATCTTTAACGTTCCACGAATAGAACTGCGGTTTTAGCTACTAACTGTACCTAGCCGATTTATTATTATAACGTGATAAAACAGTCTACAGATGACCACGCTTTTAGTCACGACTATGGACGGTATAGAAAGGACGACAATCTCTTATGGCAGAACTATTGCAAAAGTGACCAGCTTTCAGCTGTAAATAATAGTTCTTAGTCTCTCCGGTGGCGCTAGTTAGGCTCTGGGACATGAGTATAACATGAACCATATAAGGCAACAAATAACCCGACCAAATTACGTAGGTTGTTTTTCGTAGTATTTCGGTGTATGGTGGCGCCGCCTAATTACTGTTTTTTGATGGACACTTTTCATACATAGAGATTTGGCTCCTTTATATAGTCTCAATGGCCACGACTGTATAGTCAACATCAATTAGTGTCAGAACAGCTTTAAATAAAAATACGAGTATCGGAAAACCACCTAACCAAATTATATAGCTCTCATCGAGATAATTTTGGACCCTAATCCAAAATTAACTCCATTATCTTCGCTCCGGTGTGGCTTTTATTTGAATGTCGATGATCGATAGAAAAATATGATGTTTATAAATAAAAGAAAAAGCCTAGACAAAACCAAATAAAATATTGGTAGGTAAGTATACTTAAGTACGCTTTTAACTTGAGGATCATTATGGCTGTAGTATTGGAATAGTTCAGCGGTTATACGGTACCTACAGAATTTATAAATCTCAACCATAGTATTCTACTAGCATATAGATAGATATCACTTGTTATAAATTTATTAGACAATGATATTCTTGACGGTAGTCTCACCTTCTACTATTAATGCCAACTGTACTAGTGAATTAATTATTAACAAGCAGAAACGTCTGCGATCGATGCTATTAAGCTTAGATTAAATTTAAAAGTAGAAAAATTACTGCCTTGGGTGAGACTTGAACTCACGGCCTCTGGATCGATACTCCTGCGCTCTGCCAACTGAGCCACCAAGACCTCATACATAGTCAGCAAATCTTCCCACTATATGGGTCTAGGGGACCCTAGCGACATCTATCGTAAGAGTGTTACACTTCTTAAACGGCCACCGGAGTTCCAAGTCATATTGGAAATTCACCAGTTACGATGTGCTACCCATTCTAAATTAATTATTAACAAGCAGAAACGTCTGCGATCGATCTCACCCAAGGCAGTAATTTTTCCACTTTTAAATTTATTCTAAGCTTAATAGCATCGATCACAGACGTTTCTGCTTGTTAATAATTAATTTAGAATGGGTAGCACATCGTAACTGGTGAATTTCCAATATGACTTGGAACTCCGGTGGTCGTTTAAGAAGTGTAACACTCTTACGGTAGATGTCGCTAGGGTCCCCTAGACCCATATAGTGGGAAGATTTGCTGACTATGGATGAGGTCTTGGTGGCTCAGTTGGCAGAGCGCTGGAGTATCGATCCAGAGGCCGTGAGTTCAAGTCTCACCCAAGGCAGTAATTTTTCCACTTTTAAATTTATTCTAAGCTTAATAGCATCGATCGCAGACGTTTCTGCTTGTTAATAATTAATTTAGAATGGGTAGCACATCGTAACTGGTGAATTTCCAATATGACTTGGAACTCCGGTGGCCGTTTAAGAAGTGTAACACTCTTACGGTAGATGTCGCTAGGGTCCCCTAGACCCATATAGTGGGAAAATTTGCTGACTATGGATGAGGTCTTGGTGGCTCAGTTGGCAGAGCGCTGGAGAATCGATCCAGAGGCCGTGAGTTCAAGTCTCACCCAAGGCAGTAATTTTTCCACTTTTAAATTTATCCTAAGCTTAATAGCATCGATCGCAGACGTTTCTGCTTGTTAAAAATTAATTTAGAATGGGTAGCACATCGTAACTGGTGAATTTCCAATATGACTTGGAACTCCGGTGGCCGTTTAAGAAGTGTAACACTCTTACGGTAGATGTCGCTAGGGTACCCTAGACCCATATAGTGGGAAGATTTGCTGACTATGGATGAGGTCTTGGTGGCTCAGTTGGCAGAGCGCTGGAGTATCGATCCAGAGGCCGTGAGTTCAAGTCTCACCCAAGGCAGTAATTTTTCCACTTTTAAATTTATTCTAAGCTTAATAGCATCGATCGCAGACGTTTCTGCTTGTTAATAATTAATTTAGAATGGGTAGCACATCGTAACTGGTGAATTTCCAATATGACTTGGAACTCCGGTGGCCGTTTAAGAAGTGTAACACTCTTACGGTAGATGTCGCTAGGGTCCCCTAGACCCATATAAATAGTGGGAAGATTTGCTGACTATGGATGAGGTTTTGGTGGCTCAGTTGGCAGAGCGCTGGAGTATCGATCCAGAGGCCGTGAGTTCAAGTCTCACCCAAGGCAGTAATTTTTCCACTTTTAAATTTATTCTAAGCTTAATAGCATCGATCGCAGACGTTTCTGCTTGTTAATAATTAATTTAGAATGGGTAGCACATCGTAACTGGTGAATTTCCAATATGACTTGGAACTCCGGTGGTCGTTTAAGAAGTGTAACACTCTTACGGTAGATGTCGCTAGGGTCCCCTAGACCCATATAGTGGGAAGATTTGCTGACTATGGATTAGGTCTTGGTGGCTCAGTTGGCAGAGCGCTGGAGTATCGATCCAGAGGCCGTGAGTTCAAGTCTCACCCAAGGCAGTAATTTTTCCACTTTTAAATTTGTACTAGTGAATTTATTAATATGTGACTTTAGAAGATAGTCAGTTTATTAAAATTAAACACCGTGTAAATATTCGAGAATTTCCACCGCAGAAGTTCTGTTTAACATCAACACTTAGTTTTATGTCGTTCTATCTCTTTCAAAACACAGTCTTTATAGTAGAGAGCAAGTGAGATAATTAAATTAAATGTTCAGTTTATCTTTTTATGTTGGCCATTTAAACTTTGACTAATTGGGATCGTATGGACGATGAGATTACGCGTCATTGGCTTGGCTTTGACACATGTGTTAGGGAAAGCGACGTATCTACAGACGAATTATATAGTCACATACTACCTTTAAGCTTTAGGATACATACAAGGAAATTTAGTGCACAATTTCACAACGTAACACGCGTTTAACGACATCAAAACAAAATAACAGGAAAACATTTGTTTTTGTTACTAATTATTTTATTTAGATACGTACCAGCTTATCTGACACATATCACTGAAAGTTATCCCTTCTCCATAAATAAGAACTGCAATGGCTGATTTTTTCTGGCTGATTGTGATGCACTTTATGTAACATAAACATCATTTCTATTAGAGTTAGACCAATAAAAGTCTGCAGAGATTTGCACAGCACACGCAGTGCCAGTGTTATTTAAATACGTCATAATTTCATAGAAGTTTGACGATTAAAATAACACCTGCACCATGGAGACTATATAAAGGAGCCAAATCTCTATGTATGAAAAGTGTCCATCAAAAAACAGTAATTAGGCGGCGCCACCATACACCGAAATACTACCAAAAACAACCTACGTAATTTGGTCGGGTTATTTGTTGCCTTATATGGTTCATAACATGAACTCATGTCCCAAAGCCTAACTAGCGCCACCGGAGAGATTAGGAACTATTATTTACAGCTGAAAGCTGATCACTTTTGCAATAGTTCTGCCATAAGAAATTGTCGTCCTTTCTATACCGTCCATAACCTGCACAGCGTGTGCTGTCAAAACAACAAAATCTTTGCACTTTTCTTGGTTTAACTCTACTCACTTTCTAACAATGATTTGTATTTTTTTTGTATTTGTATCCATCCAGCCATGTAACAGTATAGTTTAGGACCGTCAAGAAAAGGATTTAGCCGCGAACTGATAATAGTGATAATGACATTGGGTGCTGTCATTACTATCACTCTAGGAGGATATAACCAAACGGAGCCGCCACGTCTGTAATTTGCTGTACAAAAAAGTTTGCCAAATTTGCGGGGGAGGGGAACGTCAAATGTATACATAACGTCAAAATAGCCATGTCAGATAAACGTCAGTCCATACATTGTGTATGACCATTGGCCGACTATTTTCGACAGAGGGGAATGCCTGTTAATGGCTACTCCGTTTGGTTATATCCTCCTAGCTCACTACACTTTATAAAACAAAGTCCCCCGCCGCGTCTATCTGTATTATGTATGTTCGCAATGAACTCAAAAACTACTGTACGGATTTTCATGCGGTTTTCACTTATCAATAGAGTGATTCTTGAAGGTTTTAGGTCATGGAGACTATATAAAGGAGCCAAATCTCTATGTATGAAAAGTGTCCATCAAAAAACAGTAATTAGGCGGCGCCATCATACACCGAAATACTACCAAAAACAAGCTACGTAATTTGGTCGGGTTATTTGTTGCCTTATATGGTTCATGTTATACTCATGTCCCAGAGCCTAACTTGCGCCACCGGAGAGATTAGGAATTATTATTTAAAGCTGAAAGCGGTCAGTTTTGCAACAATTCTGCCATAAGAGATTGGCATCCTTTCTATACCATCCATAGTTTAGGTGTATAATTTGTTAAGGCCGTTCCATCGGCCTGCCGCTGTCACTGTCACATTTCGCAAGAACGGGAAAGATCATGCGCGCCAAGTGTCAGCTTTGATCGAATTTTGTCGTTTTTTATTTATTTTAAAAACGTTACCTTACAATATCGAAATTTGAAAGCTATGAAATTACTATTTAAGTTAAGATTGTTTTTTCTTCTTTTTTTGTTTATAGTATAACATAGTAAATAACCGAGTAAAGTTTGATTAAAAGTACGAGTTAGAGGTTACTTTGGGAATTAATTGTATCGAGCGAAGTGTCATAATTAGCTCCATGCATGAATTTATTTTTATTTTTGGATTCATAATTTATATCGTTGGAACACCGGAAATGATAAAAATACTTTTGTAAACCTTAACATTATTTTATTAAAAAATATTTAAAATGTTGAAAATTTTTGAGCGGTTGAAACGCTCATAATTTTTGGCGCGAATTCGACAGAGCGTGATGACGTCACACGTTGGGCGGCCCAACTGACGTTTGCTACTAATGACACTAATCTGTCGAACGCGTGACGTCACGTGGCGTTTCGAGCGTTTCGCTCACTAGCTTTTCGCTGGCAAATTTTTGTACTTTTTATTTATAATTTTAAGTAATTAAATGGTAATTTAAAAACGGAAATGCATTTGTAACATGATATAACGGTAACAAACATCCGAATAAAACATATTTCGTTCAAATATAAATTTCATGCATGAGGCTAATTCGTGTATCGAAAGCTATGTTATTAAAAATAATATAGTCAAGAACTACATGTATTTTTTCCACGTCTACGAATATATTTTTTTTCAATACTGCTTGTGAGTTTGGGATCGTCGACGATTCGTACAGCGCGCCTTTGGACTGAGACGAAGGGTCCAAGCTGGCATCCAGGTGCTCCTGCCCAAAGGTGACAGCAGTACTCCATATGGGGTCTGACTTGCGATTTATATAGCAGCAGTCTTTGCCCCGGAGTGAATCGGAGTAAACCGGAGTGAGTCATATCAACGCCTCTTAGAAAAACACGATCATATAAGGAGATTTTTCGCCTTCTGGCTCAGAGAACGGCCTTAAGGTTTCGTGTAACCCGTGCAGGTTCGGGTCGCCAGTTACTAATATTTCTTAGATCTTGCACACATAAAGACCATTCCCTAACCCAGGTGACGAGCTTTCGTCGTCATCGGAATGCCGAGTGCAAGGTTTGGCGCGGCGTTTGGCGGCTACCGCTGTTATGTCACTGTTCCCAGAAGATATGGCGTAAACAGGTCGCCGTGACAACAAATACTCTAGACACTCATGCAATATGCATTGTCATGCAATGCACTACCGAGATACATAATGTATCAGATTTATCACAATGATTGTGTGCCCTATCAGGGTGTCATGTCATACCGACCACCTGCAACTACTTAACAGGCTAATTCGAACGTGCACTGACATCAAACTGATAAAAAAAAACAAAATTCAAAATTATTTTTTTGTATAACATGCAGTGGGTTACGTTACAGGTGTGTCGAATCCTCCGTTTAAGTTAATATAACTTGTATTAGAAGGAATTCGCCCTTTCGTACAAGGTTCCGACTTATGATTATTAAGTAAGGATCTAGCATGCTTTACTTACAATAATAATGGGGGACCGATAGAAGTCCATAATGGTAGATTTAAAATGATATTGGAATCATATTCAGTTAGCTGTCATTTGCGCGTTCATTACGCAGACTTGTCCGCACAAGTACTAGTGCGAGCAAGACTCCTGCGCGTATGACAGCTAACTGATATGATTTTAATATCGTTTAATTAGTTCGATGTCTGCTGGTAGGCCTCCAACGAGATGGAGCGACGACCTGGTGAAGGTCGCGGGAATTCGGTGGATGCGAGCGGCACAGGATCGGTCGGAGTGGCGAGCCCTGGGGGAGGCCTATGTCCAGCAGTGGACGTCTATCGGCTGACATGATGATGATGATGATGAGTTCGATGTCAGTGCAGGTTCGAATTGGCCTGTAACACATTTTGACTTGTAATTGTAATGTTGGATCATTAAATAAATATAGATCCATGTGCACAGCATAAGAACCCTTTTCTGATGGAAAGGTCCATGTCCATATACATATGAAGCATAGAACCCTTCTTCTGCTGGAAAGCCACATATTATCGTAACTACCGATGTACAAGTTGCAGGAAGTTGTAAAAGTTTTCGGTAATATATCAGGAAAATGTCATAATACATTAAATTTCCATTTTGGAAACGGAAAATTTCGATCCTCATACCAGGAATATGAGGAGTTTCAGAAATTGTTCAATGTGGAAATTTCGCAATTTTGGAAATTTTCCGATGGCATATCAGGGGGCCTAGACAAGATGACAATCGTTTGCGCTACGACAACGAAACACTCTGTCTCTCTATCGCACTAATGTAGAAGAGTGATAGGGAGACAGAAAGCGCTTCGTTGTCGTCGAATGAAAACTAGGATTTTAAAAGCCCTAAAATGCATGCATGCATTTGATCTATCAATAAAATACACTACTGCTTTAGTTACTTAGTGCATTCTGAAAACACGAGTCTCAAAGTTTTGCCTTTATCGATAGGGGGAGCATTCCATTAAGAGGCCGGTGTCGATTTTAGTCGCAAAAATGAAAAATTGATAGATTTAGTCGGTGAAATTGTACACCTTTTGTTACCTAATTGAAATAACAAGTACTGGTTTCTATTAGCACGTCTTCTTATCTTACCTTTTATTAGATCAATTTTTTGAAAACAGACTCACTAAATTAGTAATGTTTGCTTTTCTGATGGACGTTTAGGTAAATGCGCGTAAAGCATTGATTTTGTCGCTCTTATTTGTAAATTTCGTAAAGTTTGGACGGCTAAACATGGTAATTTTGTATTACACATATCCTGTGCTTGAAGTTTATCAGACTACATTTTTATTTTTATGACTTTGAAGTAGTGTAAATGAAAGTTAGACGAAATCAATTTTCTCCAGAAATTACTTCAAAACAAGTGACAATTTCTCTGAAAATCGACTTAATTTCAACGTAATTTTGATACTTAAACAATCTCCAACATTTGCTGAAACTATTCTTATACATCAATTTGTATAATTTACCACCATAAATTTTTGATGAATTTTTAAAAACTGCCCCTTCTTTTCATATATTACCGGTGACGCACGCTCGCGACCTCATTATTAAAAGGCAAGATGAGAAGACGTGCTAATAGAAACTAATACTTGTTATTTAGATATTACGTAACAAAACGTGTATAATTTCAACGACTAAATCTATCAATTTTAAATTTTTGCTCCAAAATCGACTACGGCCTCTTAAATTGTCTACCGTTGTCCCACTTGTCCCGTACGAACGCGAATTTTCTGAAGATTTGCAGGTATAAGAGTTTCCTTTTCTATGACAAATGGTCAAAAATATGCACAGAAAAATAATCGCCTGCTTTAAATGCCGAAAATAAAGTCGCAACACAGGAAATAAAATGCGTCTGTACGGGACAGCCTGTGGAATGCTCCAGGGTCCGAGTCGTAGCACGGTACGCTTATCACCATGCCTGTCACGTTCTAACAAGTATGTGAGTGCGAAAGTGACGGACTTAGTGATAGGGGAAACCATGCTGCGCGGGCAGGGGTTTCAAATAATTGTCCAAAAACATGTCTGAACTCGATTTCCGCTTCAACCATTTCAATGCTTTGAAATGAAAACGTCCAAAATTCGCCTGTCACGTGTCGGGATGTAATTTTATTTATATCTACGTACCTATATCGATGCAGAACGACTAACCGCCAGTTTCGAGAGCGCGGCCGGCGCGCGCGCGTGTTCCATATTCAAATCGCAGTTTTTTTACGTTTGGCGTCTAATTATAAAACAGTGTAAACTGCCAGTGTTTTCAAGTGTCTGTGAACTTATTGAGTGGATTAGATCGGGATAGGTTTGTTTTATTTTTATAAACGTTTAAATGGTGAATCTTATATTAAAAAAAAACCGGCCAAGTGCGAGTCGGACTCGCGCACCGAGGGTTCCGTACTTTTTATTATTTGTTGTTATAAGCGGCAACAGAAATACATCATCTGTGAAATGTGTGTCTAGTTATCACGGTTCATGAGATACAGCCTGGTGACAGACAGACAGACGGACAGCGGAGTCTTAGTAATAGGGTCCCGTTTTTACCCTTTGAGTACGGAACCCTAATAAACGTGTATATGCTCTTTACTAATTCTTAAGATTTTAGTTTAGGTTTTGCGTTTGCGCATTGATATGTTCTCTTTGTTGCTTTGACAAATAAACATGGATGGGGATCAAAGGCGGTTGCCGGGTCTTTCGGCCTGACAGCGGTTGTTAGGAGGAAGATTAACGGTTTGTGGCCATTACGATCGCTTTGATATCGGGTCTTGTCGATGAAAGCGTTAAATATCGTATCTATTAAAGCAGGCATTTGGAAGCTTTTTATTTAACTTGTAAACTTGTAATTTAATTTATTATGACGGCAAGCTTTATTTTGACGTTCATAGGCGCATTGTAATAATGTCTACTTGAGTAATAAACTTTAATCTTTATCTTGTCTTTAAAACTTGCAAAACATTTTTCTACCACTTTTTGGTATCCTATCAATCTTAAAATTTGCATTCTTATACAAGATCAGTGACAACTGAATATTATTCGTAATTCGTAATTCGTAATCGTTTATTGCAGACAAATAGTCCATATTATGTACCTGCATAACAATTTACAAGTAGAATTAAAAGTAATTAAAAATAATCAATCACAAAATTCATAAACCAAGTCAAATAAATATAAATAAACGAACAATTAAATCATAAAAAATTAAATATAAATTGAAATAAAAATTAAAAAGATTAAAGAGATTAATATTATGAAGACACCAAGCTGGTCTGATGATGGGTTGGAGGTGGCCAATAACCTTTTGAGATTAGGTTTGTTAGAGGCGTCTTGTTGGGTAGTAAGTTGATGGCTGTTGAAAAAAAAGTAGACAGTTGGGGATAAAAAATAAGACCCGCCCTTGGTAGTACACATTTTTTCATGCGTGAAAAAATGTCTTGTAGGCAAAACTTAGAAGGCAAAGTTTGGCATAAAGGGCTCATTACACTGCTAAATTTAGGATTCTAAATAATTTACAATTAAGGATAAGAAAGGATATTACCAAGTAAGCATATCCTAATAAGGAGCAAGGATGGTTTCTGACAAGCTGAATGATTTAGCATCCTAGTTAGGATAGGTGTAATAATATTTAGTGCAGTCAGTCGCCTACGGCGGGCGGACGTGTCTGAATTTAGAACAGTGAAATCAGGAGCGTCCTTCCTATCCTAAGCAGTCTAATTAAGATGACTAAATTTAGCAAAGTCCTTAAATAAATAAAAAACTTAGTTATTTTTGTGCAAATTTAGAAGAAAATATTATTAAATTATAAAACGGGACGGGACTTAATGGCATATAATTAGGTATTTGACTGCATTTAAATTAAACAATTTTACAGTACATATGGTGCTACTTTACCGCACTAGTGCGATAATTAGCACATTACGCAACTATGACGAAAATTGAAAGGGCCATATGTACTGTTAAACGTTGTACGATATATGTGCGAATAGGTAATTCGCAACTCGTGTCGATTTAAAACACTCCCTTCGGTCGTGTTTTAATTTATCGCCACTCGTTTCGGATTCCCTATCTTCACACTTGTATCGTAATGTACTATTACACCATGCATGAAATAAAGCACCAGACGATTAATAGAGAAACGTAGACAGCAGTTACTTTTAGACACAATTTCTATTTTAAAGGCGTATAAAACTATAAGATAAAAGATATTTATTTGTGAAGATCACAACACAAGTACGAACATAAAGAGTAGTTAATTTGATTGTGACGTCACATGCTAGTGTTTCATATAAATTCCATGGTAGCAAAATCGTTTTGACAGTTCGATAAAAGAAACTGATTTGATTAGTAGTCAAAGACCCTATTAAGGTTTAAAATTTACCTTTCGACGTTTCGAGGACGGTGTTGTCCCCGTCGTCTCGGAGGGGAGTCGTCTCCTTAATTATACGTGATTAAGTCCTATTTTATAATTTAATGTGTAAAAATCGTGAAAGTTTAAATCTGTGTTTTAGAAGAAAATAGATAATGCCGTGAAATCAGTCGCGTAGTCAGATATGACGTAGTCATGTACAGTCACCTGCAATAATATGTAAGTCTTTGAAGGCCGCAAAAATATGTGACACGCTGTTATGGCTCTACTAATAAGAGCGTGTCAGATATTCTTGCGGCCTTCGTTGTGTAACTATTATTTATTGCAGGTGACAGTAGCATGTATAAAGTCTCCTCCTTGTAATTGAAGTCTGTTAAGAAAGTTTTATGTAAGTATATAATATATTGTACGGTAATACCATCATTAATTTAATTCGTTTTTTCACCAATTCTAATGTAATATATATAATAATATATATATATATATATAATATATTTCTATGCCTGCAAGTAAGATGCTTTTGTTAAAAATGAACAATAAACAATATATGAATATTTTATGGCTCATTTTGTAGGTAATAACAGATTTTTATATATTTTTTTGGAAAAAAATACATAGCATACTTAAATGTGTATATTTAAAATTGTCTCTCAATATAATATTGTCTTCGGTTACCGCGATAGTTACTCATGAAATAAAACTATGAAAACGGATTATATCGCGTATATTGAATTTATAATACATCCCGACGTTTCGAACCCTTTACAGCGTTCGTGGTCAATGGGTGACTTAAGGGTGGGTGGGTGGGGATGTATTATAAATTCAATATTCTTACTTACTTACTCCGTTGGCTCAGCGACCCAAAATGAGACTTTGCCTCCGACACAAGACAGCGCCACTTTTCTCGATCCTGTGCGACCTCTCGCCAATTGGTGACTCGAAGTTCGCGCAGATCCGCCTCCACCCTGTCGCACCAGCGATACCGGGCTGGGACCGGATGGAAGCTGGACAGTCCTTAGGAACCATGAGATTGAAGACCTAGTGGCTGAACCTAACATCATGGGAGAACTAAAGCTCACAGACACCGTTGGTTGGGCCATCTCGAGAGAATGGATACATTCAATATACGCGATATAATCCATTTTCATAGTTTTATTTCATGTCTCTCAATATATTTAGTTTTTCAGTATGAAATATTATTTCTATTACGTTTCTCTAATATGTAAATTGTCTCGTTTGTGTTTATGAATAAAAATATTTCCATTTTCTATTCTAAATGTGTATGTTGTTAGCGGGAAACTGTCGCCGCAACCCATTCAGTGACCACGACGTGATATCGCGTCCTCGGCACCGTACGTGTTAACCTGGCGCCGACGTCCAGCATAACCGACCGTGAATAGACCGCTTTAGAGCTTTAACCCTCAAGCTGTCAAACCGTCATCTTCCTGTCAAATTTATTTTGACATCCGCACTGCTGGGATGACAGCTGACATGACTAATATTTAGTTTACTGCAAATTAAAAAGTTGCTAAGTGCGAGTTGGACTCGCATTAGTAAGGTTCCGCAAGTACGCTCAGCTACGAAACTATACCATTTTGAGCCCTATGGTTATAGAGCTTAATATATACTCTTGGGTTATATCAATGACATACTAAGTGTCACTTACACCATCCCACTAACCCGGGGTTAACCGGTAAAACCGTTAACCGTGTCAAATTGTACTGGTAACCATGGTAACTGCAGGTTTAACCGATTAACTCCGGGTTGGTGGGATGGTGGAAGTGGCGCTAATAAGCATAAATTAAAGCAAGATATTGTAATTTATTTACTGAGTTATTATTACTATAGAGACTACATACTTAACAAAGATAAATATAACTCCGTAATAGATGGATACAGTCTAAGGAAAAAACGTGCCTCGAAAATCCACGAAAATTTGACTCTCGATCAGAGGGCGCTACTAGCTTTGGCCTACTGTCGTATAGATGGCGTTGACGGTTTCGTTTGTTATTTAACAATTCTTACGCATATCAGTGAAAGAACATGGGTCAAAATCATAAAAATAATTAATGCAAATAAAAAAAATCATTTATCCATATTTAAATACATTTTATCGTATTTTATAAATCTTCATTTTTAGTTTTAAAGTGTGTCGATAGATGGCAGTGAATTTACTGTGGTTACAAAATTTACTATGACAGTACGGCTCTAGTATAAGTAACTCTATAATACTTAACAATGAAATTGTTGCAATCACAAACCGGTACCACGCGACCAAAACGTCGTAAGCGCCGTAAAATTAATGGCGCTTACGCGTTTAGGACGCGAGATTCACGCTCCGCTTCTATGGTTTGATGCCAAAACGGCAGCAACTAATGGCGCAAAATACTGGTTCTCAAAACCGGTTCTATACGTTTGTAATAAATAATAGTTCAATGAATTGCTTTAACAAATTTAACCCCTATTTTAACTTTTGACATCGTACAGCGTCATCTACTTTAAATATCAAAATTTCAACTAAAATAATTTTGTATCAGGATCCACACGTTTTAATAAAAAAACACAAAATGTATCCTGTAGGGAAAAACGCATATTACGTATACTAATTAACGATTTGGGCGTTTTAGACTTCTATAGACTATCGAGTAATATCCCCGCATTTCTTTGCATGGGATACGACATATTTCACCAACTTTTCATTCTACTCTACCATACCAATATGGGGTTCTTCAAAAAAGGAGTGTACAGATTTTTAAAGGGTCGGCAACGCGCGTGTAATATCTCCGGTGTTGCAGGCGTTCATAGGCTACGGTAACTGCTTACCATCAGGCGGGCCGTATGCTTGATTGCCACCGACGTGGTATAAAAAAAATTGACTGTCACTATGACGCTGACAGACAGCGGACATTTAAAAATATGACAGAAACGCATAATTAAACAAGCCGTATGTGGGTCAGCCTGTCCGTTTCATCTACTTGAGTTTTACTATCGGCTATTTCTGGCTTTAATATGTTTTATTCGACGTTTGTTCATTGGGAATTCGGACCTTGAGGATTTCAGATTTTTTTTATACTACGTCGGTGGCAAACAAGCATACGGCCCGCCTGATGTTAAGCAGTCTCCGTAGCCTATGTACGCCTGCAACTCCAGAGGAGTTACATGCGCGTTGCCGACCCTAACACTCCTCTCCCTCGAGCTCTGGCAACCTTACTCACCGGCAGGAACACAACACTATTAGTAGGGTCTAGTGTTATTTGGCTGCGGTTTTCTGTAAGGTGGAGGTACCTCCCCAGTTGGGCTCTGCTCTAGATCTGGAATGACATCCGCTGTCCTGTGCCCTACCACACAAAGCGAGAGCAAGCGTTTTTTGTATGTATTGGTATTTGTCATGATTATAAGATGACCTTAGTCTGATTATAAGGTGAGATCAATTACCGACATTACCGTCTGTTGAAAGGAGGAAATGTTGAAGTTGAAAGAAGAATTAAATATTTTTTATATCTCTGCTCTAGGTACTTTTAGTGATCTGAAAGTTGGATTTTGTTCATCTTTTATTAAAATACAAAAAGAGATCCTATTATTAACCATTATGATTATTTTAAGGGTAAATACATAACAAGACAAACGGTCGAAGTAAAAAAAGAATTAAAAATATAAAAACTTTACTCCTCAAAAAAAAAGTAGAAAAAAAAGAAGAAAAAATATTTATATAAATTCAATATACGCGATATAATCCGTTTTCATAGTTTTATTTCATGAGTTACTATCACGGTAACCGAAGACAATACGAAACCATAAATCGCCACTTTTTAACCCTTAATATAGTCAAGATGCATATATGGTAATTCCCATGATTTAGACTTTTAAATAAAAATGATGAAATTCAATTGCGTATCTGACATCGCATACTAGTATTGCAATTCAGCACTTGGCACTGATTTCGTTCAGAGTCTTGTTGAACCTGTGTCAAATGCGCGCCATTATTTACTAACAGTGGTATCGGCCGCCGGGTCGTGTCAGGTCTCCGACACTAACATCCTTGTTGTCATACCACTCATGCCATTCTCGACACAATAGTTTACAATACCGTAATTTATTATTAATCGTACTTAAGATACAAGTGTGAATAGTTGGAAATTCGCAACGAGTATAAATTAAAACACGACCAAAGGGAGTGTTTTAGATCGGCACTAGTTGCGAATTACCTATTCGCGCGTGTATCGTACAACGTTTTACAGTACATAATGACCCATTAAATTTTCGACATAGGCACGTATAGTAACTACTAATTACCGCATTGGACGAAGCAACACCATAATATGTGATAAATAGATAATTGAGCGTGATCCGAGTTTGCAATATTCTCACCCCCAGTAACACACAATGTTTTTCATACTATAAATTCAAATTCAAATTCAAATAATTTATTTCAGAATAAAAACTCCATATACAATTACATTTACATTTAAAATAAAATAAAATAACTAATCCTAAATTAAAACTAAATATGTTAGTAACAATAGGTAATACTTAGAACAACTATGTTAGTACACAGGAAATAATTTGTTAATAAAATACATTAAAATAAAATAAAATAACAATTTTAATAACAAATGCATTACAATTAAAAATCTATCAAATTTTATTTCCCCACTGTGGAATGGAGTTCAATCCATACTATACTTGCAAAGAAAAAACTAAATTTTAAGCGAAATAATACTTAAATACGATGACATTTGAAACATTCGTCCGTCATATTGTAATTTTTTGACGGGTTAGGCATCGAAGGCAAAGACTTATCCGGCGTTCAGCCACGATTGAAAATTAAGTAAAAATATTTTTAACGGCTATGAATTAATCAAATTAAATATTTTTAAACATAAATAAGAAAATTCCCAATGCTTTCACTACTCATAGTCTTGTAAACAAGAGTTTATAATAAGGATATTAGATATTCCAATGTTATTAAAACAGTTGACTAAAACAAAACAAGGTGATTTCATGCCATTGTTCTGTCACCTATTCAATGATACATCGTGCAAACATCTATCTATAGTTCTAGCTTATATCAAAGATAGATATAACTCCGTAATAGATGGATACAGTCTAAGGAAAAAACGTGCCTCGAAAATCAAGAAAATTTGATTCTCGTTCAGAGGGCGCTACTAGTTTTGGCCTACAGTCGTATAGATGGCGTTGACGGTTTCGTTTGTTATTTAACAATTTTAACGCATATCAGTGAAAGAACATGGGTCAAAATCATCAAAATAATTAATGCAAATAAAAAAAATCATTTATCTATATTTAAATACATTTTATCGTATTTTTTATAAATCTTCATTTTTAGTTTGAAAGTGTGTCGACAGATGGCAGTGAATTTACTGGGGTTACAAAATTTACTATGACAGTATCGCTCTAGTATAGTTACTCTATGCTACTAATTACCGCATTGGACGAAGCAGTACCATAATGTGATAAATAGATAATTGACCGTGATCCGAGTTTGCAATATTCTCACCCCCAGTAACACACTATGTTTTTCATACTATACTTGCGAAGAAAAAACTAAATTTTAAGCGAAATAATTCTTAAATACGATGACATTTGAAACATTCGTCCGCCATATTGTAATTTTTTGACGGGTTAGGCATCGAAGGCAAAGACTTATCCGGCGTTCAGCCACGATTGAAAATTAAGTAAAAATATTTTTAACGACTATGAATTATGAAATAAAACTATGAAAACGGATTATATCGCGTATATTGAATTTATAATACATCCCGACGTTTCGAACCCTTTACAGCGTTCGTGGTCAACGGGTTCGAAACGTCGGGATGTATTATAAATTCAATATACGCAATATAATCCGTTTTCATAGTTTTATTTCATGAGTAACTATCGCGGTAACCGAAGGCTATGAATTAATCAAATTAAATATTTTTAAACATAAATAAGAAAATTCCCACTGCTTTCAATACTCATAGTCTTGTAAACAAGAGTTTATAATAAGGATATTAGATATTCCAATGTTATTAAAACAGTTGACTAAAACAAAACATGGTGATTTCATGCCATTGTTCTGTCACCTATTCAATGATACTTCGTGCAAACATCTATCTAGCTTATATCTAAATGCTGCTTATGACATTTATTCCGGTTTGAATTAATGAAATCTTATTTACTTAAGTTAAGTTGCAATTTGTGTCTATTTTTTTGTTTTTAGCAATTAATGCATGTTAGCAATTAAGTATTAATTGTAATGCCAATTAGCACGTAAAGTTTAGCTGTTAGTGCTTATTGAATGAAAAATAAATAAATAAAATGAAATGAAATGTAGGAATGGAGAGTAGGTAGAGTCAGACCAAGATAAGTCTGCAACGATTTTGATAGCACACGCAGTGCAAGTGTTATTTATACGTCATAATTTAATAGAAGTTTGACGTTTAAAATAACGCACTGCATGTGCTATCAAAATCGTTGCAGACTTGTCTTGGTCTGACTTATATTTATTCAGACTCATGATTTTTACACATTATTAGATTCAAACGAAGAAAAGTCTGCAGAGATTTTGACAGCACAAGCAGTGGTGGTGTTATTTTAAACGTCAAGCTTCTATTAAATTATGACGTATAAATAACACTGGCACTGCGTGTACTGACATACACGAAAAAATTGGCAGTGAAATTTGGATCAATGGCACTTATTAGAAAATAGAATGTTAAAATAAATATATTATTTTATACCCGTATTTATGTAAAGTAATTTTACGGCAGCTTATAAAATGACTGCGGTGCATTTATAATTTGACCCACAATTCGTAGCAGTGTCCCGCCCGTAGTGCCTCTACGACGCGTAGTACCCGTAGTATTTGACCCACAATTCGTAGCAGTGTCCCGTCCGTAGTGCCTCTACGACGCGTAGTACGCGTAGTATTTGACCCGCAATTCGTAGCAGTGTTCCACCCGTAGTGCCTCTACGACGCGTAGTACCCGTAGTATTTGACCCACAATTCGTAGCAGTGTCCCGCCCGTAGTGCCTCTACGACGCGTAGTACGCGTAGTATTGGACCCGCAATTCGTAGCAGTGTACAGCCCGTAGTGCCTCTACGATGCGTAGTACGCGAAGTATTTCCATCCCTTAGCCCTTTTAGCCCAATCTCATAGAACAAAACTAGAGACAGAACAAACTTATGCTAGCGCCATCTACGCAAACCTTTGACAGTTGCCAACCACATTGGCTCGATGTTAGTGCCATGTTCAAAACTGCCGCTGATTGCTATAAAACCGTAAAACACAATAATTAGCGAGCCGCGCGTGTGTACGTGTTTAAATGCATACGGAGTAATTTGGAACAAACAATCGAGCGCCGAAGGTCGCCATCGACCGTCAAAATGGTTTACGACTTCTGTATTCTGTAAACAGACCGCGGTTGTGGCGGCATTGTCAGCGGATAGAGGGATTTAGTGTAAGGCCTGAGTGGACGCTTGAAGCGGAGCGTTCGGCGGGGCGTGCAGCGTGGCGTCGAGCTCACAAGTGATGTGAGCAGCGTATACTAAGGCCGCTCCTATACGTTTGCATTTGTTTAACATGCACGCCGCACGTCCCGCCCCGCTGCACGCCCAACTCGAGCGTCCACTTAGGTCTGAAGTAAACAGCCTAGAAATAAGTTTTTTGTAAAAAAAAATATTTTTGATACAAGCTTTTATCGCTGACTGTACTTTTCTTCGACAGGCAACTAATAGTACTCGTCGAGACAATTTTTTAAAACCCTACCACAATTAGTCCATCATCAAATCAGCTCGATGGTATAGTGCACTGCCTTATGGGAATATAGTTCAGATCCGGAAACCGCTACCAAATTTTAGTATGTTGTTAGGCATGGTCTCCAAAACTGCCGGGAGACAACGGCGCCGGCCATCTACTTCAGCGGAATGACGTCATCAAAATTACTCCCGCCTCGTTGCGAATATTGCATTTTGCACCCAAACTATGCATTGCACATACACGTGTGGGGTATTAAACGAAAGCCAATGAAATATTATATATTTCACTAATACACTATGTACCAAAATATACAATAGTTTAAGAGAAATTTAAAAATAAATAAAAATGATGAAATTTTTTTAACGATTATTTGGGTTTTTCAACCAAACCAAAAGTCGGACGTTAAAGAAATGTTCTACAAAATTAAAGCTGATGTCTCAAGCCATACAATGATATTCAAATAATCAAAATCAGACCAAAAATGTGAAAGTTATGCATCAAAATGTAGGTATTTGCTAGAACAAATGCATTAAAGTTAAAAAAATCTTGGTCATTTTCAAGATAATCCGCATAAGATTCTAGTATGTTATTATCAATATAAAAAGGATCATAAAACTGCTGGGAGACAATCTCTATAGTGCCTGAGTAACAAATAATGGCGTCATACATGTGACCGCTGCCGAAATTTGCAAAATCTAAATTATAACTATACCATGAGTCATACATACACGTGTGCTATATCAAACGAAAGGCTATTAGATATATTATGATTCGTTAATACATTATTTATAAAAACAATGTATATTTTAGGAGCTACAAACAAAGAAAAACCACTTTTTTTGAGAAAAGTTCGTGTATATATATTTTATAGCTCAACTAAAAACGTTATAACAATGTTGCGTCTAATATAAAAGAAACCAGTTATGCAACTATACGTCACAGCTTACATTTTTAATTTCTGATAAAAACTGTGGAAGTTGTACCAAAAAAACTAAAGCGCGCCAACAATTCTACCTTAATGCGCTCATATTATGCAAAGAATAGTTCTAATTATGGGGTATTAAATGAAAGAACATTACATAAAATACATGAAAACGACATTTTAGAGTGGAATCAAATTTTAATAAAATGAATAAGGTGGAGGAAGCAAGTTTCGTCTGATAAAGCGACAAAGTGGTAGCTTTTGATTAAGAACGTCACATTTTGTACCGCTTGCACTAGCACCACACGACGTCGAGAAATACATACGTCACGTTCGGCTCGGCTTGCAGCTCAGCTGACGCTAACACCCATTAGTCTGCGATCTGCGTGTGTTTAATATTGGATATCAACGTAACTCTCTAGTAAATAAGTAGTATCTTTAAAGGTGATGATGATGATGATGATGCATACCTGTTATCCCTCATTAGGGACATAGGGCTCGTAGAAGAATCCTCCATTTGCCACGATCCTGAGCGGCTGCTTCCAGCTCTTTCCAGTCGAGTCCAGTTGAGCCAGCCTCTTTCTCAACTGAATCTTTAAAGGTACCTACCTAATATTCGGGTGTCAACTGTAGCTACATACTCTTGCGACATTACCGCGGCAGTTAAAAAAATGAGTGACGTTCCCCGCTGCATTACTGCCACTCAATCCGTTACTCATGCTATAAAGGAAATTGACAGATACAGCGGCAGCATAAATGAAGTAATGTCGCAACAGTGCCAACAGTAATGGCGCCCGGGGCAGTCACCAAATTTGCGCCCCCTGACGACTGACAAAAGTTTCCCTGCTGCTGCCTTTTGCCCATTTCCCCTCCCCCTTGGGTGGCGCCCGGGGCACTTGCCCCCTCTGCCCCCCTAGTTACGCCACTGCCCGAACGTAACCTTTTGACTTAAAACCCGAAAATCAATGTCTGCTAGAATCCGTACGCGGCGTTACACTTCATAAAATACAATTAGTGACCATGAGGCTCATACAGTTTTATAGATTTTTCTACAGTGAAAACAAGTAAGCTCTTCCCAAAAAACCGCTCCATGATCATATCAATATCAGATCAGATTTCTGAAATTTGAATAAGCCAGTTACCTTGTTAACGCTCGTACGTCTCATTTACAATGCGAATCCTTGACTCCATAGTACATCAATTAATTCAGAAAACGTCTACAGAAGATTCGGGATTCCCTACGTCTTCCTGGTACTAGGGCTGCATAAATCATCAGTAGCCCAACACACGTCAAAGACAATACGACTTTGAACCTTAACAACATTATAATAAGGTAGGATATGTGTAAGAGTGAAGTCGGGCGCAATGCCAATGCGACAGTGTGGGCAAAAGCTTCCTACGGCAAGGCGATGACATGAGCTTACGGTTACAGTATAAGGAAGGAAGTGTTTTTTTAGGGTTCCGTACAAAGGAAACGGGACCCTAATACTAAGAGTCCGCTGCCTGTCCGTCGGTCTGTGTCTGTCCGTCTGTCATCAGGCTGTATCATAGCAAAGATAGATATAACTCCGTAATAGATGGATACAGTCTAAGGAAAAAACGTGCCTCGAAAATCACGAAAATTTGATTCTCGATCAGATGGCGCCACTAGTTTTGGCCTACACTCGTATAGAGGGCGTTGACTGTTTCGTTTGTTATTTATAATTTTAACGCATACCAGTGAAAGAACATGGGTCAAAATCATATAAAAATAATTAATGCAAATAAAAAAATCATTTATCCATATTTAAATACATTTTATCGTATTTTTATAAATATTTATTTTTAGTTTTAAAGTGTGTCGACAGATGGCAGTGAATTTACTGGGGTTACAAAATTTACTATGACAGTACCGCTCTAGTATAAGTTACTCTATGATCATAGTATTTGTTGTTATAGCGGCAACAGAAATACATCGTCTGTGAAAATTTCAACTGTCTAGCTATCACGGTTCATGAGAAACAGCTTAGTGACAGACGGACGGACTGCGGAGTCTTAGTAATAGGGTCCCGAGGGTTTCGTACCCAAAGGGTAAAAACGGGACCCTATTACTAAGACTCCGCTGTCTGTCTGTCCGTCTCTCACCAGGCTGTATCTCATGAACCGTGATAGTTAGACAGTTGACATTTTCACAGATGATGTATTTTTGTTGCCGCTATAACAACAAATACTAAAACCAGAATGAAATAAATATTTAAGTGGCTCCCATACAACAAACGTGATTTTTTTGGCAGCTTTTTTGCGTAATGGTACGGAACCCTTCGTGCGCGAGTCCGACTCGCACTTGGCCGGTTTTCTACCCTTTGTGGGTACGGAACCCTATAAAATTGCGCTCTGAACGAAAGAAGAGGCTAGAGGCACTTATGATGCTTCTATCGAGAAAATCGCCCCTCGATTTAAAGTGCTTTCGTAACTGAAATATCAAAGACTATATAGACCTGTGTGATTGAAATTAGCATTAAAAGGATTTAAGTATTTATTTTGACTAATGCAAGTATCAGAAGACCTAACCTTCGGTCTGAGACCGAGCATATGGCACTTTAATCTAGATACGGTTTCGATTTACATTTAGTGTTGTTTTAAGAGGACACAATGCGGCCGCTTCTCCGTACAAACGTAGGCCTCATTTTCCTCTCTGGCTATTGACATTATGGAAAATGTTTTAACATATTTTGATGTATTATTAACCAAAGCTATGCCCATATGTTTGACTTTTTTCGATTTTTTTGTTTGATTAAAAATTAGGAGCGAAAAACAAATTTCATACAACACCCAGTCACCCGTTGACCACGAACGCTGTAAAGGGTTCGAAACGTTGGGATGTATTATAAATTCAATATACGCGATATAAACCGTTTTCATTTATGAGTAATCGCGGTAACCGAAGACAATATTAAATTTAAAGTAAAAATAAATTTAAAAATACTTACATAATGGACCTTCTAAATTTTGACCCCTAGACAAGGTGCCCATCACGCAGGCGGCATTTCTGCGCTGGATTGCTATGGCTAATCTTTGCGCGAGAAAGCCGCCCGCGCGAGGGTCACCTGTGGCCTCCCTCAGGCGTTTGCTGAGCGCTTTGTGGAGCCCCCGTGCCCCCTTCAAACATAGGGGCATAGCTGTTGATATAGTATGAGTACGAGTATGAGTATGAGTATGAGTATACAACAAACTGTGTTAAAATATTTTTAATAATGTTAATATCCAGAGAGGAAAATGAGGACTATGTTTGTATGAAAAAGCGATTTTGCGCGGCCGCGGTGTATCCCCTTAATAGTGTTTACGAAATATCAAGATGTTTTTGCCAAATATTAGAAGTCCTCATATTGCATATCTCATGTAATAAATTTATAGTTATTTCTGATAACGGTCTGGAAAATAGAAATTCAAAACAAGTTTGGATATTATAACGATATTACACATATATCACACAAAGTTTTATAATGTTACGCCAGGGAATGAAACGTATAAAAACGGTAATATTAGTTTAAAATACTACTACAATATACTTTCTCTACTCCAGCGGGGCTAAGATGGACGGCTGTCTATCATTTATTACCATACCTGTCACGCTCTAATAAAAAGTGACAAACAGGCGACCATGATACCGCTGCAGCACTTCTATTTGTCAATTAAATGACTGCCATTTTAAAAACCGGCCAAGTGGGAGTCGGACTCGCGCACCGAGGGTTCTGTACTTTTTAGTATTTGTTATAGCGGCAACAGAAATACATCATCTGTGAAAATTTCAACTGTCTAGCTATCACGGTTCATGAGATACAGCCTGGTGACATCCAGACGGACAGACGGACAGCGGAGTCTTACTAATAGGGTCCCGTTTTTACCCTTTGGGTACGGAACCCTAAAAATCAACTTAATTACAAGCGCAGGATCATAGTTAATAACAGTGTTTTTATGAATATTCATACAATATCGTACAACTGTTGTATTTTTTAAATTCTAATTTCTAGGCAAAGACCTACAAACCAAATTGAATTACTCTTTTATAGGTACCTATTTACTTTGATTTTATTTATCACAAGCTTATACCTGCGACTTCGTGCGTGGAATTAGTAATTTGGATAAAAAAACGCTTACAAATCAGTTCACCCGTTTAAGAGCTACGATGCCACAAACAGACACACAGGCATACACACATAGCGGTTAAACTTTAACACCAGGTTGCCAGAGCTCGAGGGAGAGGAGTGTTAGGGTCGGCAACGCGCATGTAACTCCTCTGGAGTTGCAGGCGTACATAGGCTACGAGACTGCTTAACATCAGGCGGGCCGTATGCTTTTTTGCCACCGACGTAGTATAAAAAAAACCCCATATTTTTGCGTGTGGTAAAAAATCGACACATTTAGATTTAAGCGTAAGCAAATTTGAGAGCTGCTTTCATTTTAAATCTAAAGTCTCTGATAATTACGAATAAAGTTACGAATGTTGATCGATCTTGGTAATCTCTGCCAGCACTCCATCGCGATCTGCCATTGAATCGTCTATTCTTGGCTCGTCTATCTTTGATTTCGTGTTGTAGAAATGATTTTTTGGCTTGCATGATTGGACATGAAATTAGTGAATCTTAAAGATGTAACAAAATTGTGCAGAATTAAAAAAATGCTTTAGGAAAATTATCAACAGTGTTGCGTAACATATAGTGACGTATTTAAGCAAAGGGTACCACATTGTGGCTTACCATAAGGACAAAATTATCTTTATACGAGTAATCTTTCAGAGCGTCTGTATGTTACGCGTCAATGTGGTACTTTTTGCTTGAAAACGACACTGACGGAATGCCGGAAAAAGCCAGAGCTTATTTGACGTCCTTCTTCGTAACCTGTAGCATAAGGAACTTAATTACAAAGGTAATCATTGTTGACATTTTATAAGTATATGTTTGCATGCCAAATAATTGACGATCATAATATAAATTCATATAGATTAGTGTAAGAATAATTAATATTGTAATTTATCATTATAAAAAAAATAAACTAAACTAAATCCATTTTCCATCAAAGTCACCTCTAAGACTAAACTCCGTCCGCTAGATGGCGCGGTTGCATGGAGCGGGTGAGGTGGTTAACGAAAAATAGTATGAGCAACGCTAAGGGGGCGTAAGCCCCCCCCCCCTATAACGCTTGTTTACCTAAAAGTCACAATTATGTCCAGCAAAGTATAATCATAAAATTGAAGAAAATTAAGTGAGCGAGCGAGGTGTGTATAGGCCACCGGGTGAAATAGGGTTTAAGTTCCATATAACACTTCTAAACTTTTTAATTTGACCTTCGCGAAACTTGTACTTCTTTTTACTACCTCCACAAAATAGCTCAAGCAAGTAATTTTCAATAATGCACTTTAGACAACGTTTCGTCTTAAAATACTTACTAAACGCCTTTAGGTATTCTCTACCAGTCAATCGTATAGAGCCGAACAGAAAAATATAGCTTTAAATCTTTGGTAGTTATACGTAAGTCCCGGCCGAAACCGTCCTATCTTTATACACAATAATTTCTGGTCAGCTTTACTGCCCCACCTGCGATAAAGTTTTTAAAAGTAAGTTCGGCTTTGCCAGCCACATCAGAGCACACGCTCCCCAGGTAGCAAAATGACGTCAGCGACGTCATAATTACGGCATTATTACGTCATAATGACGTCGCTGACGTCATAATGACGTATAAATGCTACTGGGGTCGTAATTAGCTAGGGTCGCCGTTGCCGATTGCGGCATGGATAGCTATATAGTTATAGTTATAGGTAGGCATAGGCAAACAATCAGACAAATCTATCAAAGTTGCCCGTTTACATTATCCATGTATTAATACACCGATATAATAACATGGAAGAAGTCCCAAATATAAAGCTATATGCTATTAGCCAAAGCAACATTAGATGTTTAATGTTGTTCGATGGGCGTGGGCGCCTGCGCTGGCTACAATGTAGAATCTAACTTACAACTGTCCGTACGGTGTACAATGGGTATACACGAGCACGAGCACAGCAGAGCTATAAATAAGCAGCTTCCAGCTTCAGAGTGTTCGAGGACCAGGTTTAAAATGAATAAAAAAACCGGAAAAGTGCGAGTCGGACTCGCCCACCGAGGGTACTTTTTAGTATTTGTTGTTATAGCGACAACAGAAATACATCATCTGTGAAAGTTTCAATTGTCTAGCTATTACGGTTCATGAGATACAGCCTGGTGACAGACAGACAGACAGACATACCGACATACGGATAGACGGACAGTAGTCTTAGTAATAGGGTCCCGTTTTTACCCTTTAGGTACGGAACCCTAAAAAAGTAGGTATATTAAGTTCTTGTTCTGGTGTTGTCTAAAAATTACATTAGGTAGGTATATTTTTATCGTAAAAAGCTGTGACTTCGTAATCTACGTATATATCCCGCCCAGAATGAGTATCTGTTCAAACCAGCCAAATTTTATTAAAATCTAACGGAAAACAAAAATTGGCTCAAGTGCGACAAACACGATAATACTAACTCACTACGCTACACATTAACCCACGGAGATAAAAATTGATAAGATAGGTCCTAAACATTTTTTAAGCAACGAAAGCGAATATTAAGAGCAGTGCTGCATACGCGTCTCGTATGTATGTGTCAGGTTCTTTGTTCCCAGATTGTCAAAGGAGCCCATTTTAGACCCATCAGTGAACCCTCTGCGAGCACGTCTGCGGAGGAAGTTTGAACAAGCGCTAATGCAGCTAAAATTAGCGCGCTTTCTTCCATCTGAGAATTTATTGTTTGCATTCGCCAGCAAATATAACTGTTTATGATAAATACGGGCGTCCGGTGGCGTCAAATGGACTTAGTGAATCAGATGTGAGGGTTCTAACAACTTCTCGATGTAGGTAAGAATCGACTTAACCTAAAAGTGTTAATGCTAAGTGCTGGTGTAGCACGGTCGCATTTTTATCGCTTGTCACCATGCCTGTCACGTTCTAACAAGTATGTAAGTGCGAAAGTGACGGACATAGTGACAGGCAATAAAAATGGAACCATGCTGCGCCCGCTGGTCGCTAAGTTTAGGTGGAACCGGGCTAGGTATGTACCCGGAAAAGTGAGCCGTAAAGACTTCAGTGGGGCCCACGTGACACCACAAAGGGCTAACAGAAGTAACGGACGTTGGAGCATTCTACATAAAATGATGCGAAAAAATCGACAGGAATGAATAAAAAGTGGGATACAAAATTAAACAAATATAAAAAACCGGACAAGTGCGAGTCGGACTCGCCCACCGAGGGTTCCGTACTTTTTTAGTATTTATAGTTAAGCGGCAACAGAATAAATACATCATCTGTGAAAATTTCAACTGTCTAGCTATCACGGTTGATGAGATACAGCCGGGTGACAGATAGACGGACAGATGGACAGCGGAGTTTTAGTAATAGGGTCCCGTTTTATCCTTTGGGTGCGGAACCCTAAAAATGAAGCAATAATAGGAACATGTACGATTTTACGTATAATTTCAACTTATTATTATTAA
This sequence comes from Cydia strobilella, assembly GCF_947568885.1. Classification (NCBI taxonomy): domain Eukaryota; kingdom Metazoa; phylum Arthropoda; class Insecta; order Lepidoptera; family Tortricidae; genus Cydia; species Cydia strobilella. The sequence goes on from NC_086054.1 coordinate 1,665,276, forward strand.
AGTACGAAAGTCGTAACAAGAACCTCCAGATGCGCTAACGATGCTGAAATTAGAGAAACAGTTAATTGACATGGCTTGCGTAATATTATCGACTTTTGAAAGCAAAGGAAACATTTAATATATGGCTTTTGCATACTGCTCTTTTAGTCCCAGGAAAATAAGTTAATTACCAGTTGCAGGCATACTAGGCATAGGTATGCCTGGGGCTAAGAATTAAAAATTTCCTTCCGTTTGAATATTTACTATTAATAAACATAATTTATCACAGTAAAAATATCTCACAAATTAACATAGCTGAACCTATTTTCTGAATGTTTAACAACGTATTTTTTAACCAAGATTAATCACCGAAAATTCCTATTCATCCTCTATTCATTTCCCTCCCTGTTGCCATGTTAAGGGCCGCTTACACTGCATGAGCTCTTCCACTTGAATACCTATACTGTAAGAAAAAAGATATCGTCAAGTAAATTGCACGTAGGTATGACATGGCACCTCGAGACGGTCGCGTTTTTATCGTCTACTACCGCGAGATTAATACATGGTACGATAGAGAATATATAGTTTGTCAAAGGACTGTCTCATTTCAAACATAGACAGAGAGAATCATATTATCTTTGTCTTACACAAGTACACGCACCCAAAAGAAAAGGATGAGTATAGTGTTTTTGTTCTTATTTACTGCCAATTTGGTTTGACCAACTATAACTGTAGTGCCCGGGGGTGTAGCCAAGATAACAGCCGTGTAAGTTGATTGACAAACGCTAATCAAAAAGTAATAACATTAAATTTAAAATTTTAGAAACACCCAACATACAAATATAAACCGATCTTGGTGATACATGTCTCAGAACCACCGGTAAAAAACCTACTTTTAAATTAAAAAAAACCGCATACAGATCGGTTCAACCGCTTAATAGCTACGGTGCCACAGACAGACAACGCACACATAGCGGTCCAACTTATAACACCCCTGTTTTTGCGTGAGGGGTTAAAATTTAATTTTAAATTGGAATGACAAATGCAAACGAAAAATCATATGATCAAGGATTTGCCACACTGGATGCGTTCTGCGGGCAGCGGTCAAGTCAAACTTCAACTTCAAAGGTTGCTGTCAATGTTGTTCATACATAATGCGAGTTTGACCTGACCGCTGACCGCAGAACGCATCCAGTGTGGCAAATCCTTCAAGGTTCGATTGGTTTTCTCTCCAAAATCGTACCATGTAAAGGGGCCTTAAGAGATACTAATATTGTATTTATAGTAATCTTGCCACATCCCGAATGCTTCAGCTCTCATTAGCGATTGGAATGACGTCAGAGCTGCAGTGACGTCATCACTTGAGCTGCGTTTAGTAATGCGTAAAAAATAAACGAACAGAGAAATGAGGTTGAAATAGTTTGTTGTGCAAGTATTAATATTGATACTTAAACAACTTGAAACGTACCACGTTCTCTTGAAATTAAGACTTTGTTATGACGATATAAATTCTTAATTTAAAGTGAATTTGGTTGTCACTTTGGTTGTATTAGGGTTCCGTACCCAAAGGGTAAAAATGGGAACCTATTACTAAGATTCCGCTGTCCGTCTGTCCGTCCGTCTGTCTGTCACCAAGCTGTATCTCATGAACCGTGATAGCTAGACAGTTGAAATTTTCACAGATGTAGGTATTTCTGTTGCCGCTAAAACAACAAATACTAAAAAGTACGGAAACCTCGGTGGGGGAGTCCGACTCGCACTTGTCCGGTTTTTTTAATAGTTCGCACACAATGTGACCAGAAAAGTTGTTGTTGAAAGCCAATGATTTAGACAGTCCCATAAGGCCATTTAGGTATCCCTTATTTTCTGTTGGGAAAAATAAAAATGAATGGTCTGTATGCTACTATGACATTTATGCTTTATGACGCATATCGAAGAACACATCTCAAAAGCACAGCGACGTGCACATTCGTACATCCATAGAGTAACTTATACTAGAGCGGTACTGTCATAGTAAATTTTGTAACCCCAGTAAATTCACTGCCATCTGTCGACACACTTTAAAACTAAAAATAAATATTTATAAAAATACGATAAAATGTATTTAAATATGGATAAATGATTTTTTTATTTGCATTAATTATTTTTATATGATTTTGACCCATGTTCTTTCACTGGTATGCGTTAAAATTATAAATAACAAACGAAACAGTCAACGCCCTCTATACGAGTGTAGGCTAAAACTAGTGGCGCCATCTGATCGAGAATCAAATTTTCGTGATTTACGAGGCACGGTTTTTCCTTACACTGTATCCATCTATTACGGAGTTATATCTATCTTTGGTACATCCTTACAGCAACTATCAAACTACATTCGCGAATATAATCGCGAACCCATTTCCGCGATTCGCGAATGCAGAACTGAACGTAGCGCGGTGTTTTTTACGCCATGCTACGACTATAAAAATAATGATAAAACGTGAAAGGTTTAATGTGATGAACATGACGTACATGTGTGTAATACGATCGTCAGTTTACGACGCGGTGGTGTACCACCAACTGGTTACTGATGTATCTTGCGTAACAACGCAGCTTGCAACTTCAGGTGTCACCATGTGTGTTGCCGACCTTTTAGGTTTAGGTAATCTAAGTAGTCATTTTTACTCATTTACAAACAAATTTAAAACTGTAACCCATTATTTTTGCTTTAGATAAGATAAGATAAGATAAGATAATAAGATAATTATATCACTGTCATCGGTTAATGGGGCCCACTGATTATCAGTCCGCCGGACGATATCAGCCTGTCAGTTAGAACAAAAATTTGACAGTTCCCAACAACTAACAGGCCAATATCGTCCGGCGGACTGGCAACGAGCGGGCCCCTTTAGTAACAGAAAATACAAGCGTTAGTCACTGCATCCTCTCGAAATGGAATACTAGAAAATAAATAAAAGTGATTTGACTTTTAACTTTTTGGACGCTTAAGTGTTGTGGCTTATGGCGTATGTTATCAGATTAATCTTCTTGCTTTCCTATAGCGGTCTTAGCGTAGGCGATCTCTACAACGTTTGTGCGTAAATTGTTTGGACATAACGAATGGTGATTTAAAAAGAAATCAGGTACTCAATAAAAACGATCAAAACTATAATGGCTAAATAAAATAAACCGCATATAAATAATAGTCATACTCGTTTACAATACAGCGCAAAGAAAATAAGCGATATTTTTATCGCTAGTATTTAACGATCAAACATACATATGTGTAGCATTAGTCTCTAAGCGTTGGCAATAGAGTATAAAATTAATTAAACATAGAAAAAGCCATACGCTTTTTTGGAAATATTGACAAAATGTTTGCGGTTTGTTATGCGTACTGACGAGAGTTTTGTTTATCATTTTAATTAGATTTAAAAATGGAAACCACAATTTTGTTTTAAGTAATCTAAACGTCATTAAAATGAACACATACCTACTGTTTAAAAAATAGACAAATAGAATAATTTCATTTGAAACTTTTTCAGTTTTCTTAGTCGATAACGTTCCCAAAAGAAAAACACGAAAAAAACGGCTTTTCGCGGAAAAATCTCTCCTCACTGCGACCCCTAATACCAGGCGATCATAAGTTATCAAGAGTATAAATGTGTTGCATCGAGGGGTGTGCACCCCTACGAGGCGGGGCGAGGGTGCAACAGGTGGTCAGCGAGGTCGGAGGTCAAGGCCCTGCGGAAGGATTGTTTAATATTTGAAACGGGGTACTAGGGTAGTATGGATTGGTGAAGTATTGGAAAAAGACAGTTGGTGATAAATATGTATAGAAATGAGAACAGCGGACTTGTTTTTATTTGATGGGGGAGATGATTTTTAAATTCACTTCATGTTAATTTGAATACAAATGAAAGCAGTTCGAAAAGCTGTAGTATTATTTGAAAATAAATTTCAGCTAGCTAGTGTTGGTTAAAACAAGTCCTTCGAGTCCTCTGCTTTTAGACTCGACCCAATTTTTTAGACTTTTGTATTTAAAGACTTAAGTCCTATTTGGTTCAGACTTGAGAACTATCAAAATTATATAAGTACAAGTTTTCTAAAACGCATTGTCTCCACATGAAATTCGTGGATTAGGTACACATCATTCAGTAACGCCTTTCCTTAGTGTTCATTAAGACAAAACCTACAAAGAATTTGACGAAGTCTTTATCCAAAGGCTCGAGTCCTTTTAAAGCCTGACCAGGAATATATGATTACGCGCCATGTTGTGGAATTTCATTGGGACTAATTTTTTTTATACTAAACTGAACTGTCACCTACATGAGAATAACAGCGCCCTCTTGACAAACATCATATATTTCTGGTCAGGCTTTAAGTTGAGCTTAAAAGACTCATAAAGGACTATAAATAAAGGACGACTCACGACTTAAAGTTCGGCAGTTTTTTAAAAGCAGTCGCGTAAAAACGAGCGAATCTAGACTCAAAAACTCGGGTTCCTATCCACTTAATATGTATCCATCATAGTTTCCCGTTAAGGGGCCCACTGACTATCAGTCCGCCGGACGATATCGGCCTGTCAGTTGTTCGGAACTGTCAAATTTTTGTTCTAACTGACAGGCCTATATCGTCCGGCGGACTTATAGTCAGTGGGCCCCTTTAAAGTATCTAAAATTTAGTATAAAGTATTTTATCGAAATTAAACTATCGTTAGACATATTTCAAAATATTTAGATCACTACGGTTTCACTCACTATTATTTTTGGACTCCCGAAGAGTCCGAAACATGTCGCCAAAAGCGACTAAAAATAATAGTGAGTGAAACTGTAGTGATCTAAATATGTGCCATTTTCAACCAAAAGGGTACTTATTGTCGCTTGTCAGTAAGGCGCAATTTTCATATAGCTTCAATTAGAAATCAACCTTATCGACAAGCGACCATGTGGTACCTTTTGGTTGAAAACGTCACATATAACTCATATAAGGTACTTTTTTCTTTTTGGCGACAATTAGGCTGTTCGCTACCACCAACGAGACTAATTAACGAAATAACTAACGAAAAACCACTTCCGCATGTTTTTCAGCATTTTCAGCGATATCATCGCTAAGCGAACGCGGAAGTTGTTTAATATTTGAAATGAAGTACCAGGGCGGCAGAAATATACAAGAGCTATACGTTGCTAGGGGGTAAGGGAGGTGCTTACGTAGTTCTAGATCGTGCAACAGGGTACGCCTAGGCTTCACGCTAGTGTTGGTAGGAACTCGAGTCCTTTGAGTCTGAATTTGAAGAACTCAGCTCGTCTTTACGAGACTCGGCGCTTAAAACACTTCTGAGTCTTTTAAGTCCCGAGTCGAGTCTTTTTTAAGAGCAACTCAAAAGGACTCGAGCCTCCGAATAAAGACTCCGTCAACAATTTAAACAATTTTACAGGTGTTTCCTAAATAACAGTAAAGAAATTAGGCGTTGTTGTATGATTTGTGTACATAATCTACAAATTTTACATAAAGACAATGCATTTCGAAATTGTTTGTAAAAAAAAACAAGAGCTCTCTGAAAAGGACTCAAGTCTCTACAAAAGACTCTGGACACTAACAAGTTGAAGAGAACTCGAGTTTAGATTTAATTATTAGTCTGAAAAACTGAGTCGAGTCTTGAAGCAGAGGACTCAAAGGATTCGAGTCCCAATCAACACTACTTCACGCACACCCCGCCAGTTTTAACGATCGTTTTCTGCTCATACTAAGTATTTATGTCTGGCATCGTCACTACGAGTGTACGGAAGCCTCTATAAGAAAAATATCGTGTGGTTTTAGGAAACCTCGATGCGAGTGAAACTTTTTTCGGATTGTAGGCATTTATAGGTAATTGTGTGTATGTATAGGTATACATACACACAATTGTCATTAGCTTCGCAAAATAAGTACTTATTTATTAGCGATATAATGAAGTTTTTTTAATTTTTTTTATTAAAATGTTGGTGGCAAACAAACACACCGCCCGTCCGATGGTAAGCGGTTACCGTAACCTATGGAGGCCTGTGACGTCAGTAACAGTGATGTCGACAATTGTCGCACCTCTCACCGTAGTGAAATAGGAGCCTGGTATGAAATGATACGGAAATTAAAGTCTTTGACTTACCTTACCGATGTTTTCATTAGGGTCACGGGGTTTTCAGATCCAATGCGGAAGGGATGTTTAATATTTGAAGTTGAGTACTAGGGCAGCAGAATCTAAAAGGAGTGAACTATGAGCGCAACTTGTGGGTTAAGGGGGTAGTTAAGGGGCCCACTGACTATCAGTCCGCCGGACGATATCGGCCTGTCAGTTAGAACAAAAATTTGACAGTTCCGAACAATTGACAGGCCGATATCGTCCGGCGGACTGATAGTCCGTGGCCCCTTTAGACCAAGTAAAGTCTGCAGATATTTTGACAGTACACGCAGTGCCAGTGTTATTTATACGTCATAATTTCATAGAAGTTTGAGGTTTAAAATAACACCTGTGCTGTCAAAATCTCTGCAGACTTTTCTAGGTTTGACTAGTCTGTGCGAAAAGAGAAGAGTCGTGAAATGTATGGGACCCAATACATTCTACGACTCTTCTCCTTTTGTACAGACAACTTATGCACGTAGTATGCATTTAAGGGTCCCCTGCAAGCTCGATTCTCCATACAAACGTAAGTAGTTCCGCTCTCATTTTAAAACAACTAGCTAGATTGCTCTGAAACTTTGTACTTACAATAGGATACGGTAGATCTATGTCTGTAATTAGTTTATAGCTTCAGATAACATAGTTAAAAAAAATACAGCGAATTTTAATTTTACATTTTACGGGAAATTTTATAACTTTTCGTTTGGTTCTGCATTAAAATTATTGACTTTGATCATAACGTGTGTATTTAGCCTTTCATATATAAAAAAAACGAACTGAACTAAATCGGGAATAATTCGAAGAAACCGTTTAATTAGTAAAAATTCTACAGCGGAGACTTCATGTCTCACGGGACTGAATAATTCCGAACACATTTCAAAATGCGTAGGCCGTAACGATAGACATAATAGTATCCGAAGCGGATCGTCACTGTGCACTGACCTTTTGTGAATCTTATTGCGAGGACATAAGGCTGAAAGATGGCCAGTTTAAAGTGCTGCTGTTATAGTAGACGTCAACCAAACTGACGATGGGGTTATATCTCTATCTCTCTCACCCTACCTTCGACCACGCGAGCGCGAATGAGAAGTTTTACGACCCCAGCCGTCAGTTTGGTTTGTGTCTACTATAGTATCATCGTCCAAACTGTACATTGACTCTTTATGAACCTTATTCCGAAGTCATAAGACCCATCGATGGATAGTTGCAGCGTTAGTGCGATGAAAAATGTCGCTCGGGGACGATTCAGACGTCACGCGATCTCGATCACATTTTTGGGTGAGTCGGAGCGTTAATTTGAGATGGCATGCGATTTAAATCGATTGTCATTAAAATAAATTATAATCTCGTTTTTAGGGTTCCGTACCCAAAGGGTAAAAACGGGACCCTATTACTAAGACTCCGCTGTCCGTCTGTCCGTCTGTCACCAGGCTGTATCTCATGAACCGTGATAGCTAGACAGTTGAAATTTTCACAGATGGTGAATTTCTGTTGCCGCTATAACAACAAATACTAAAAACAGAATAAAATGAATATTTAAGGGGGGCTCCCATGCAACAAACGTGATTTTTTTGCCGTTTTTTGCGTAATGGTACGGAACCCTTCGTGCGCGAGTCCGTCTCGCACTTGGCCGGTTTTTGTTATATTTTTTTAAAATGATAACCGGATGATATTGGAGTTTTTTTCATTAAGAAAATAAATGTGAAGTTTTCAACTAAACTGTACCACATTGTCGGTTGTCGATAAGGTTGATTTCAATGCCTTATGGGAATAGCGTCTTATTGACAACCGACTATAAGTACCCTTTTGGTTAAAAATGGTACAAATACATACATACAATATTTTTATTAAATCTTAGTTAAAATAAATGATTCACTATAGTATGTTTTAATTAATTATATGATAATTTAATGAAGAAAATTAATAGATTTGATTACAAAAGTGTAGGTAATACAGTCAAAAGAAAAAAAAACGGGTTAGTGTAATCGAACCCTGTGTACGCAAAGAAGTATTATTGATTCGTTTATAATTGTATTGCAGTGCCCTTACAGGGTTGTGTTGAAACATAATAATAATCATAAGATCTTTTTGTGCACACAAAGCAATGATTAAATGAGTATGAGTATGAGAACTTTAAATACTCGGGTTGTCGTTTCCATAAGCACTAAAGACTAAAGTACAATGGCTTTTTCCCCTCACTAGCTCGGAAAGTTTTCGTTTATCCTTCAATACAAGCGGGGAAAAACGCGTTTTATCCTCTAGTGGGGAAAGTAATTTGACCTTGGATGGAGCGTGTTTAAGTAGCTTGACAGATAACAAAACGTAAAACGCTCATGATAATGGTTAGTTCGATATTAATTATCATTAAATAAATGGTTTGAGAATCTAATAAAAAATACCAAATTTAGCTTTATTTAATGATTTTAAGTCATAAACTTTAAAATTCCATAAGAAACGTTTGTTTTTTATAATGATGTTAAATATAATTCTGAACGCACAATTTGAGTCGATGCAATTTCAAAACGCATCGTTGACATTTCATACATCAGAAATGTCAACATTGTCAACAATTCTTTTACTTAAAACCTTTTCTCACCGACTCGCGTAAAAATACACAACTTCCAGAGTTTTCTGTTATAATATCGTAAAGAAATGAGTGATTTCAGTGATGAAGATGATCTAACGCCTGTGGATGTTGCACTTTCCTCGCTATAGTGAGGTGAAAAGTTTTGTGTTACACACGGGCGCAAATGTATTTTACTTCTCGTGTTTCAATTCTACACTCGCGGGTAAAATACAACTTCGCACCCTTGTATAACAAATAACTATTAATACATACAACGTACGCCGTTGTCAAACTTACGTAATTTTCCAGATTTTATACCTATAATTTATGTGTGTGACATTTTTAGACAAATAGCGGTCAAAATGTTACCGAATAACACCGCTATTATACTATTTTTAAATCCCAATATTTATTATACGGAATGCGTCATTTATAATCTGTTTATTTAAATATTATAAATATCTGTCTGATGTTTTTGTGTATGAAATCGCGTATGTCGCTTGCGATTTGTCATGACACTGGCGAGCCGTACGTCCCAACGGTGAGGAATGTCTGACTCAAATGCTTGTTTCCAGTTGTGAATTATAGTAAGAAAAAAACAATTTATTTGTATCTATAAAATATTGTTACAAGTTAAAAATTTCGTCATTTTATAATTTTACGGTTTTAAGGATGACTCACGCTTCCCGGAGATCTATGGGCCGTTTTCTATAGAAGGCATCACGTGATCACCGCGGTTGCCTATAAAAAACCAAGTGTCTCACGCCTCGGCCCGGATCCGGACTGTTTTAGCGTGAGTCAACCTTTACTTTTTAAGTGTAATTAGGTACTTATACCGTTTTCTTTAATCCTTGGGTCGATATTAATAATTAATTATAGCGCCATTCCGTGTTGAGTAGCTGAATTATATTGGCGTTGGGCGATAAAGAGGATATTTATTAAGTTAAGATAAAAAACGCAATTTTAACACCGTAAATCGAATAATTTTCCTAAAATTTTCAGTTAAATGCCGATAATCCGAAAAAGTTTCATGCATCGTGGTGTCATAAAACCATACAATTACTTTATTTAATTTTTGGTTGAAGTCTTTTGGTCCTTGCAAATATAGTCTTTTTTCATGGCATTTACGCTTGATAAAAAAGTGTAAAAAACCATTAAGTACTACAGTTTTGCGTCAACGCTTAGCTTACCAGCAAACTATCTAATAAATCACCTTAATTTTTCAAACGACACACCACCATCGATTTCTGCCGCCTTAGTACCCCGCTTCAAATATTAAACATCCCTTCCACGTCAGGCGACCCCTGTGACCTACACGTATTACCTAGTATGCCTATGTTGCCTACCAGTGCCTCCCTGGCTCCGCCCACCACCCGTCATTCATTCATTCAATCGTATAGGTACCTACCCGACCAACGGCGGGAAAGCGACTCTCAGGCCAGTTTGAACGAACTACGTAATAACGTTCGTTCAAATGTGAAACTTTTTCTATCGTCTCTTCAAGGTTTATGTTTTAATGAAAATAAAAAACATTCTCGCAAAAGTCGGTTCACTCTTTCTAATTCTGAATACCTAGGTTCGAGTTTAGCTATCGACATTTTTTCGCAAATAAACCGTACGTTGTATGGAAAAAAGATACCTAAATATTTAATCGTTGATGGCTGTCGCGAGTCTTTGTAATATGGAAACTCATTACTCGTCGACAGTGGGCTAGCTGCCTTATCCTGCTTAACCTGTTTTAGTACCCTGGCTGTTTCAGCTGCCCTAGTACTTAACTTCAAATATTAAACATCCCTTCCGCGTTGGTGCCACATTAAGTAATTAACAAGAACAGTTCTTACTGTTCTTAGTAACACTCTGGCAAGCCAAGTAAGTAGCAAGCAAGTCGCAAAATAAAAAAATTGTGTAAAATTTTTTTCAAATTTACCGAGTTTTTCTACTGACAAAGCTAGCTTAATAATATATGTCGACTTAAGGTACGGCTCGAATAAACGAGTTTTCACGAAAAATTATTACCTAGATTTCAAAAGGCCTTACGGAAAAGTAGAAAGTAGTGACAAAATTTTCACTGAGGCGATACGAAAAACTAGTTTGAACGGGAAAAGCTGCCCCACGGGCCCCTGGCGACGCCCATGAAGGCCGGCAAAGCATTTTTTTTATACCACATCGGTGGCCATAAACAAGCATACGGCCCTCTGGTGTTGCAGGTATCCATGGGCGTCAGTAATTGCTTGTCAGGCGATTCCTCTACTCATTTGCCTACCATATCTATATCTAGTGCGGAAACCACAAGACTTAAATAATACCAACATATCTATGTAATATTGGGTTCGCATTTTCTGCCTCCCTAAGCCCCGTCGCTTAAAATGAAAACTCTGTATGTTTCTGCAGCCCTAGTACTCAGCTTCAAATTCAAAACATCCCTTCCGCGTTGTACCCACGTGACTTCGGTTAAAGGGGTGTGTTGAACGATCAAGGGGTAGGGGGCCTAGCCAAGATGACAAATGTAAAGTAAAAATGTATCGGGATAATCCGTAATTGTTTGCACGGCACGCATATAGACACACATTTTACACATACATATGTAAATATTACGTTAAATTATTTCGGTACATGCCAATGCATGGGTATGATACAATTATCATACCCATGTTCTGTATACATTATACAAGTACTTTTTTTTTATTCTGGCTAAGCGGTAAAACGTGTCAACTACTTTCAAGCCAGATTTGTTGCGTTTATGGAGGTTTTTAGAAAAAAGCGTACCATTTTTTTAAAATTAACAAGTATTGAAAGGGGTCCCCAGTTTTTCATACAAATTCTAAGTGTCAGTTTTGTGACGGTTCATACAAATACTACTACTAATAATACTATGTGAAAATGCATTAAAAAAGTGAACATTATTTTTGGAGCTTTTTTTCTTTTATTCGTTCTTGTAATTCCGAGTAGAAATGACCCAAAAGTTGATGGTTTTTAGAACAATATCGTTTTTTTCTTCTTCTAAAAATGCTCTTATATATATATAGGTATTTAGTAAATAGGCATGTTTGAAGCTTTTCGGTAAAGGAAAATCCCTGCGCCTACATCTGCGAAGAAGTTCAAAGTTGTTTAATATGCTTTACTCAAAATTCTTTTGTACAACAAGAAAAGATCTTTGCCCAGCAGTGGGAAACTTATGGGCTGGTAATAGTTAAGTAGAGTTAGACCAAGAAAAGTCTGCAATGATTTTGATAGCATACGCAGTGCAAGTGTTATTTTATACGTCATAATTTCATAGAAGTTTGACGTTTAAAATAACACTTGCACTGCGTATGCTATCAAAATCTTTGCAGACTTTTCTTGGTCTAACAGTGGAAATGTAGTTTTGAACTTCTTGTGACAGTATTTTGTAGCCACTTGAATCCAGACTCATCCAAGACCGTTTGCAAATACATACGATTACCAATCTCCAGTCAACAATACATCTTAATCCACAGCAATACGGTTTATATTATCTCAAAATGACCATAGTTTATAGCGTAGAAGTGCGTCACGATCATTAAATGTGTCATCGCTTGTATTTATTTTGGCCGAATGACTAGGTTTGCATAACCTTTAGTGGTTTCCAGGTCAATAGCGGATAAAGTGTCTGGGTGAAGGAAAATACCGTGATGCAATGTTAATTGTCTTTATTACAAAACTTACAATAGGGTATTTGACTACTAGTCAAATCAGTTTCTTTTTTCGAATTGTCAAAACGATTTGCTGCTATAGAATTTATATGAAACACTAGCATGTGACGACACAATCAAATTACCTACTCTTTATAGTTTTATACGGGTTTCAAATACAAGTTTTGTCTAAAAATAACTGTTGTCTACGTTTCTCTTCTGGTGCTTTATTTCTTGCGTGGTGTAAAATAATTTATTTTAAATACAGTCAACCCTATAGGCTAGATGACAAATTTTTATTAATGGTATCAATCGATCAGGTTGGTTTTTGGGATCAAATGTCTATATGGGACCCATTGCAATCATAGGTCAGAAATGATAGTCAAAGTCCGACAGTACTTCATACGCAAAACGCTTCTAACAAAACGATAGGTGAACGTGACGTCAAGGTCACTGAGAGCCCATCTTAAAGTATGGACAAAACAAGAAAGTTGCGTTTTTGTCGATGAAATATTGCGTTTATGCATATAGTTGCTGTAGGTACAATCTTTTTTTGGATAAAATGTAAGCAATCTTATGGTACCCTTACTTTATTCCTTTTTGGAAGTAAAAGAAAATATTTTGAAACTTTTAGATCCTGTATTTTTTTATCATTTCCATATATTATTTTAATGTCCACATTATTGCGATAAATTGCTCATTTGCTATCTATTTTACTAGAAAAGCGCGGCGTGTTATCGTGAACCTTATCGGAATGCAGGAAGGTTGATATTAGACTGTAGTTGCACGCGTCTGTTGACGTCTTTGGTCATAGGGTTAAAAGTGACGACCCGATGACTCGAATGAAAAGAGAGCGCTTATATTTCGAGAATAAAATGTGTGCGTTCACCCTACTCAATCAATTTTCCTTTTATTTTAAATCAATCAATCAAGCTTTTATTGATAAAATAGAAGTATTTGACATGTCAACACATTATTTCTATTTAATCATACACACACATAATTATTTTATAAATATAACATTACTTACGCTAAATATAGTCACATTTTGATTATGAGTGCTAGGTTTGCATAACTTCAAGCTTCGAAAAGTGTCTGGGTGTAGGAAAATGCTTGATGTAATGCTACTATAGAACGTACGACCATCTTATCATGAGCAATAGTATTGCGGGGCTACTGCGCACATTGCGCTTGAGATATATTAACGCTTGAACGGAGAGAGATCACTACAGACTATTGCTGTGCCCTACCAGGGTCCATGTGAAACCCACTATGGATGTACCACCATATGTAAACCATGGATGCAATAAATAAATTATGAATCGCTAATAGTTCGAAAGTAGAATGCAGGTAATTTTCATCCTAGATTATTAGTCCAAGTTTATTTTTCATCCTTAGATGCTAGCTTTAAGTTATTGGATGTCACTCACTGTTATTTATAAACTCAAATGCATACTTTACTTATATTTTGTTTTTAATCGTCAGCTTTTAGGATTTTAATTACGAATAACCTTATTTATCTACAGTTACTAAGCTTAATAAGTCCTATTTAGTAAATATTCTCCCTAAGTATCTTTAATTTAATTTCTCATAATAAGTATGCTCAGTAAACCATCAGTCACGCAATGCTTGATAATCGTGATATCTATTTTTTTTCTATATACGTTGTGCTTCCCTCACATATTACATATCCATCATATATCCATATATGCTTCCATACATGCTATGCTTCTCATGATCTTTAGAATCTCACTAGTGATGACAACTACACACACAAACACACACATACAACACACACACACACACACACACACACACACACACACACACACACACACACACACACACACACACATATACACTCACACGCGCGCACATACACAAACACTTATTTCCAATGCTATTTGCCTTGTTTTTTTTTTCTTCTTGCAACCTGTTTTATTTTTTTCATTTTCTTGTCATCTTTATACAATATTACATATATATATATACATATATATATATATATATATCTAGTACTGCGCAAATACATGTATACCTACTGCTAGATAAGATTAAATGTGATCGAGGAGAGGTGGTGCTTCCTGCCGTCATACAGTTTTTACTAGTACGGAGAAATCGTTTCCTGCTCTTATGAACAACATGATGTAAATTAAAATTGTACTTTAAGGAAATAATTAAATTGAAATTAAATTGAGTAAAGATCAACACTTCTCACATAAGACCACACAAACAGATTCGTATTTAATAGAAATGTAAATATATAATTAAATATTTGAAATTTTCCCAGTCATCCCACACATGTGAAAATCAAAGCGGCTAATAATGTCGCATGTCGAGTTACATGCTGTGAGCGTTGAGTGCTGACAGACCAAACAAAACAGTTTAAACAGTATTTTAACTTTGGGCAAACGGTTCGACCACGTTCACTTCTTCGAACACGGGATGGTTCACTAATTCCAATTCACACAAGCAAAACTTGAATCCAACTACTTTTTACACTCGTAACTAAATCCTTCAAATACAAATACAAATACAAATGTTTATTTCATAGAATATGGTACAAAGATGGTCAAATTACAATAAGTGCGGCATATTCTGCCTCTATCGGCGTAGAAATATGTATTACTTACAACTAAGTTGCTATACCTACTTGATTATTACTGACATGCATATAATATATTTTAATATTTACATATCCAGTTTTTACAAACCTTATAATTACTAATAAATAACCTTCTTATTGATAGTCGCAAATTTTGGACTTTCACCCATATTTCATAGCATCTTTCGCCGAATCGCCCTTATGTTTCAAGGCTTTAGTGGAACACACGACACACATTTATTTTCCATTGACCTAGCTTTACTCAAATTTACCTACTTTCCTGTTTTGATTTTTAATAATATGATAACATTCCATGTTGAATGTATTTTTTGTACTTCTCTTTCTTTGACATTTGTATTTTAATATAATTGACGCACACCTAGACTGAATTAATATTTAACTGCTCCTAGAATTAAGCTTAGAATTAAATTAAGAATATAAATTTGCATGCCATTATGTGGCGGAATGTATTTGGAACTGTATTTACCCTTTTTGTACCTTTTATGACCTGCATTCTAGCAAATAAATGTTTTTCATTTCACATACTCGTACCTACATTTTCACTGTACCTAGTCAGGAAAAAGTGGCGAATCAGTTCAAGTGGTGCAGCCCAATTCGGGCGTTTTAACGACTTATTCATTACTGGACTATCAAATTTCAAGAACGACCCTTAGTTATATTCAAAATACTGGTGACAATATACACAGCAATATGATAATTCTTAGAAAACCATATCATAGTGGACACGGTATCGGTAGACTAAAGTGTTAGTTTCATTTAACTAACTTAGCGGTTTCACTCACGTATTTTTAGTCACTCGCGCGACATGTTTCTGAGAGCCTAGGTCTCCATTTTCAAGCACTAACAGTGCCTGAGTGAGTAGTGGCGTGAGTGAAACCGCTAAATTAGATAAGTTAATATGTCTCACGATTGTCGATTGTTAGTTTCATGTTGAGAAATCTCATGCGATCTCTATGACGCTATTCTTACGTCACTGTTGTGCCATTGCTACTATTATATTACTGTACTGGTCACAATATGTAATATGTATAACAATTCGATAATTCCTAGAAAACCATATCGTGCTCGACAGACGCAGCGTCAACTTGGCAGGCGGCAGTGTTAGTTACGCGATGAAAAATCTCATTCGCTCTCTATGACGTCATGGTGACGTCATCGTTGGAACGTTGCGTGACTATTAAATTACTACATTGGCATAGGCATCAAACTTATCCGACAGACGGTGGGAATGAGTAGTTGTCGACGGTTTTTAAAGGGCAAAGGAAATTGCTGCTGCAGCTTTGCTGACACTCGCAGTCGGACACGGTGAACCTACAGTTTCCTAGTTCACTGGAGTATAACCTGGAACATTGGATTTCATTTCTCATCGTATTTCGTTGTTTTTTGCCATGCTATACTTGAGTCAGTCTCAGTACTTACTGTTTGTAGTGAAACTGAAATAGCACCACAAATACTAAGGTTTTCGGGAAAATACGATGGGAAAGGACTAGGTACTGCATTTTTTTTATACCACGACGGTGGCAAACAAGCATACGGCCCGCCTGATGGTAAGCAGTCACCGTAGCCTATGGAGTGGAGTTAAGTGGAGTTCAATAAAATTGGCAAATAATGTAAACAAATATGGCAGATTTTGTTAGCATTTGACGTATAACCTAAAAGTTTTACGATGGCTATTAATTGAAATATTAACAATTAACATATATTTTATTAATTGATGTAAATAAAAGATTTACTTATACCTATATAAACGTTTATATGATTATATAAACTGTTGGTAAAATAATGGTTGTCCACAAAAAATGCGTGCTTACATTACGAATAAATGAAGATAACTAAGGTTGTTTATGTATGTGACATGAAATATGATGGTAAATGACACTTGAACCACATATCACTCAGTGTTCTAGTGGCAATATTATGAGGCCCTAGCGATTTTCATATTGATTGTCACTGTGGCAAGGTACGAAATGGTACTGAAATTAAATTATTTGATTGTACTGTCAGCAATACTCTTAACTAGTCATGAGTGGACTTTACGCCTTAACAATAAAGCTTATGATCAGTCAAAAATTTATTAGTTGACAATATCAATATCTCTCTATACTCCCTAATAGCATGTATACGTCATGATGACGTCACCGACGTCATGTTGACGCCATAATTACGTCATAATTGCGTCATTATGACGTCGCTGACGTCACTTTGCTGCCTGGGCTGATAATCGACCAATTTGGCATGGAACTGCCAAATGCATCTGCACTATTTTGGTTGCACATCTCATTCTTTACATGTCGCGTATATAATAGAATTCTAATTTAGACTGCATGCGGCGTCCATCCATCAAAAGTTCTGAACGATTACCTCCCTTAAACACCGCTTTATAGGTTCTACGAATATTGTGTTATATGTTACTTAATATACCTAATTATAGAACTTAGTGTAAAAAGAGATTGATACTTGACTCTACAGTCAAACTAATTACAGTTTTGTGGAGCTTTGTTAAATTGTAAGTTTTAACATTTGCTTTTATTTTTTAAAATTTTTAAGTGTTTGTGTTACTTAATAAAAAATTTACATTTGATTATAATAAATAAAAAAATTACATTTGATTATAATAAATAAAATAAATAATAATACCTCTCGTCTCGAATGATGGTCCTTAAGCCTATGTATATCGTCAAGTTCACTGCCATAGTGAACCGTACTAGTACCAAAACAAAGTTGATTTTTGTTTAATAATTTTTTAGTAATTAGTGAGTTTTGGTTGTCACCTGACGATATAGAGCAGCTATCATGTACTTAAATAAAATTGTTCTTAGACTTTTGTAGAAGTTTTAAAAATACGGTAAATTATTTTTTAAATTAAGCCCAACCAACGAGAGATTACCATGTCTATACTTAAGAGAAATACGTAATTTTGTCAAATCGCATCATTCGTACTTTAAAACACGTGGCGAAGTTCTTGAAAGGCGAACCAAACGGGGTAAACGTTATAAAATATAAACCGTTTATGTCACCCTCGAAGTTGCAGGATGATATACAAGAAAAATGTTTTAATATGTGCATATTTGTATAATATATAATTATCTCCCGGAGGACCTAAAGCTGCTGGAGGGAAACGCCTTTAAACGCAGTCTGACAAACTGGTTCTTAGAGCGTTGTTTTTACAGCGTAATGTCGTATCTCTAATACCAGCAGTATTCAAATTAATGATAAGTACTTTGTTATATAATTGTATTGTGATATGCCTATTATGTTAACTTTTTCAATTATTTCAATTTGACATTATTTTAATAACGAACGGCTTTGACTAGTTTTAATTTGACGTCGTGTAATTATGCTAATTATGTAACATGTATTAATAAATTATAATTAAAACATTTATCTGACAATTTATATTGATTTAAATTTATTGTGTGTAATTTTATTGATATTAAATTTGCACGCTTGCATGCGAGCTAGATAGATACATGGACTGTATCACAATGTATTGTAAAGTAATATCCCCACACTGTATCGATATCAATGCAAATAAATAATTTCTAATTTCTGAATTTTCTCGAAGCCGCCGCTGGCGACAGTGCATTCCAATTTTCCTTATGTACGAAATATTTATATTATACCTATCGAGTGTTCGCGCTCGTGTATACCTTTTAGCAAGAAGCAAGAATGCGCGCAATGGTAGACGTGGGAGAGCCGAAGTACAGTCGAGTTCATAAATTATGTATATATACCTATAGGTATATTTTTTCACCTTATGTATTTCAATGGATTAAGGTGACGAAATGTATACATAAGTGCGCTTGTCTATCGGCTCGCATCGGTCCCACACGCTCTATCTAGGAAACGCGTCTGTGATTGTAAAGCTTGATTTAATAGTTTGACCTCAATATCTGGAAGTAGGTGAAGATCTAGAAAACAAACACTGTTGTTTACTGACAGTGCGAAATAACAACATTGTTAAATGGATTGTCTATAAACTTTTAATAGTTATTTTTGAAACAATCAGTCCCGTTTATCGTTTAATTAAAACTTTTTAAGAGCAGATCAACGTATTAGAACAATGGTGGTAACTGTGGTAAATGGATTATTTGCTTAAATTTCATGAAACTTAGCATGGTTAACATTAACGTTGTTGTTGTTGTTGTTGTTGTTGTTGTCCTATGGCACCCCAGAGGTGCTAAGGGCCTTCACAAGCTCGCGCCACTCCTTCCTATCTTCAGCGACCCTTCTGGCCTCGCTCCAGCTCAACCCGACCGCTCGTAGCTCACTCATGACGGACCGCTGCCAAGAGTGTACAAGGCGCCCGGAGCCACGGCTTCCGTCCGGCGGTTTCCAACCGAAAGCGACGGTTGCGTTATTCGTTTCCCCTCTTCGAATAGTATGTCCTATCCATTTCCGTGTCGCGATTTCTTCGCCAATTGGTGTTTGCCGGCATATACTCCATAGGTCTTCATTTCGAATAGTTACCATTTCGAACATTAACGTAACATGTATTAAATGTTTGGTATCTACCAACTCGTATTCGTTCCTAAAATTGTTGAAAAAAAAATACAGCGAGTAGAAGTTTTCGATGTAAAATTTGAATGTTCTTGTCAAATTTCATGTTATTTCAAAATGTAGTTTTAAAATGAGAGAGTAACTTTGATTGTATGGCCACAGAATAAGTAATAGTATTATCATACAGAACGGCCACGCACCGCCCCGCCCCGACTCGAATTACCTCGCCCCGCGACACCAGATTGACGGCCGTTTGCCGGCCGCTCAGTACTATTTTTTAAGCAACTCACACTATGACGCATGACGCGTGCCGTTCACACATAGAAACGCAAGTGGTATGGCGACGGCTAGGTTTCTGTAACTTTTAGTACCTAGATGACAGATATCTGACTACGGCTAACTGATTATTATTGTAATTGACAATGCAAATTGCAATTTAAAGAGTGCAAATCATTGCCAACTATAATGTAGTCATTTAATCGACTGTCATTCCGCTCAACAACAACAATTAACAATGAGATTTTTGAATGATTCACGGTTAGTATCACTAGACTTATGGATATATGGATGCATATGGATCGTGATTACCTTTTGTATTGTTTTTGAGCTCTCGATATTTCGACGCAGTTACATGCATCTTGTTCACGGGTGATGGGGGAATATCAGGAGCTCAAAAACAATACAAAAGGTAATCATTATTAGGTAGGTATTTAAATTGATTACTTATAAGTAAATGTAATTAGCCTAGAATAATATTACTAGGAAGCCTGAAAGTTGCACCCATAACAGAAAAAGTAAGGGCAAATCGCCTAGCATGGTACGGGCATGTGATGCGGAGGGATGAAAGTCATGTGACGAGAAAGGTATTAAGAATGAATGTGGAGAGAGGTACGAGGAGAGGAAAACCGAGGAAAAGGTGGATGGACTGTGTGAAAGATGATATGAAACTAACGCAAGTGAATGATGAGATGACGGGTGACAGAAAGGTATGGAAGAAAAAGACATGCTGCGCCGACCCCAAGTGAATGGGACAAGGGCAAGCGAATGATGATGATGATGATGAATATTACTATTGTGTGCCCTTACAGGGTGTCATGATCTGACTATATAATGTAACACCTATTATGTACATGACATTACAATAAATAAAAGATAAATTATCATGGTCCATATCTCGGTCAATATAAGTCTTAACTAACTTAGTGGTTTCACTCACGTATTTTTAGTTACTCGCGCCACATGTTTCGGAGAGTCTAGGTCTCCATTTTCAAGCACTAATAGTCACGTAATATAAGTCTAGTGGAACAATTAACAAATCGTTTAAATAGTGCTCGAGTTTGCATTAAATTTATTATAAATATAATATAAATATAAATAATGTATCAAAACTTATAAACTAAACGTAACTAAATTATAGTAGGTATCCTAAAACACCCCTAAACCTAAACTAAAATAAAAATTCACCCCTCGGCAAGGTGGTCCATTGTAATGTAGTCAGCAAAACTAATAGGTTAGCAGCATGCAGTGCTTACAAACATGTATGCTAGGGTGCTAAGCTAATAGTTTTGCTGACTGTACCTACTTTTAATTACATATATGATTTGCTACGCTCTGAGTCAAAAAAATACCTACTTGTAGCTAGAGTCGGACCAAGCCAAGGGCCTGACACTTTTTGATAGAGAAAGATAGTCTTATTGCGATTCCTATAAGAGGAAAGAGAAAATAGTGCCATGCTTTGTCCTTATCATCGACCGGGTGGCATCATAGGTAGGAGGCGATGGCGAAATACCGACATTTATAAGAGTGAAAGAGAAAAAAACCTATGCTGCCATAATTTTATATGAATATTCTTTCTCTTAACCCTTGTCGCTCGGTGGCGCGTCTATAACTACTTGTACATACTATGTCTATGGACCAAGCGCTAAAGGTCACCCTACACCTATCGAGTCTGTCGACGCGGAATCGGCAATAGCCAATAGAAAAAAGCTTTATGTCTACGTAATAAGAGCGAAAAAGACTTCATCGCCTTTAGTGGGACTGTATTTTTCCAGACATTTAAAGAAAATCTCCGACCTTACGCGAATATCGTGTAGTCTGCCTGTAGTGCTTGTATACAAACGCTAAAACAGGAATACTCGATATCGCGCGGGTGTAAAACATTATTTTGGTCTCGGAACATTCGTGCCAACATTCTCTGGCATTCAGAGATCGTGTAGGCTAGCGTGCGGTAGACCAGCGTACGATAAATAAAACAAACGCACGGTAAATGCACTTTTCGTGGGGTAGTCACACAAATCTCTGTTTTGACATTTTGCTGGGACGTCAGTTAGCCGCGACCACGACCAGTGAAACCTGTGTCGAAACGTCGGTAAATAAAGGTAACAAAATAAATTTGCGATAGACCCGATTGTAAATGTGATTTAATATGAGACCAGCGTACGATTGAATGCAAGGAATTAGACGATATCCACATTGGATGCGGGTTTTAGATGACCGATCTGACCTAGTCAGAAGGTAGTTACCCTGGTAAGCAGTTGGTACCGGGTTCGAATCCTGGTTTTCCCGAGGGGCTAGAATATGGGGTTCTTCAAAAAAAGAGTGTACTGCGAAGCGAGAGTTAAACAAGTCATATAAATGCATATACTATACGCCAAATTTTAATACGTATGACAATTTTTTTTTGTCGAAAATCTAATTTATTTCCCACTAATTCGGTATACTATATAGTACTTTAGAATTAACTCGAAATCACAAACATATTCGGTTCAAACACGAAACGTATCTCTCCGATGTTAGGCTGGAACGAATATCATGTACATATGTCATTAACTGTAACTTTTTTTTCAGTAGCGGCCATGACAGCGGCGCGCGCGGTTAGCGCCCCGATCCAGTGCGCAAGAGTTCTCCGACACGCTGGCTGTTTATAGCGATCGCGTTACCGCCTTTGCCTTTTACAAAAAAAAAAGCAATTCACAAATGGAACGGAAAGCGTGAAGTGACAAACCGGCCAGTGTTTAAGTTCGAATTTCAAATATGGAATATGAATTATTGAATTTAAACAGTGAGTGACAGTGAACGTAGTGTGTGTATGTAAATAAAGTGGACGTAACGGGACGCAGGTTCGGATCCCGATCAGTGACATGCCAGTGATGAGCTAGTCAAAATGGGAATACAAGTGGAAAATAGTGTCAATTATAATAGTAATTCATGTAAGTATTATTAGTTTATAAACTTATTTCCAATTTTAAATTAAGAAGTTTTTTCTACACCTGTTATTTTAATACAGTCTGAAAGTAACCATTATTTTCACCACACAAGCCCATAAGCTTTCATTTGGATTAGACTTGTAATGTTTTACAGTTAGTATTTTCCTCGCATTTGTGTGGTGAAAAAATTTTTGTTTTAACTCGGTAGCAAAGTTTGTTTAACCTTCGTGACTTGAAACCCTCTCTATGCTCAAAATCCGCTTTTTTAACCACGAGCGTAGCGATTTAATTTTGGTATCCTTCGCTTGCTCGGGTATCAATATTAGCACGATGAGTTAAACAACAACTTTGCCCCCTTGAATAACAAATAACTACAGTTACCCTACTTCTCATTAGCTTTTATTCTTTGCTGCCTTAAGAGGGAAGAATAGCTTTGCCATCCTATTAGGTACTTTTTTGATGAAATTTCCATTTCGGGAGAAAACGGTTTCCACTAACTAAATCTTAACAAATTATAAACTGAAACTAAAAAAAAGTGACCGTAGTAAGTGAGTGAAAGTGAGTGAGTAAGTGAGTGAAGTGAAGTGAAGTGAAGTGAGTGAAAGTGAAGTGAGTGAGTGTGTATGATAACTGAAATAGGTAGATATCATACACACTCACTCACTTCACTTTCACTCACTTCACTTCACTTCACTCACTTACTCACTCACTTTTACTCACTCACTACGGTCACTATTTCTTTAGTTTATGATATCTATTTCAGTTTATAATTTATAATAGGGTGACTACTTAAAAAACACAAATCAAAATATTGTCTTCGGTTACCGCGATAGTTACTCATGAAATAAAACGCTAATCCGTAATAATCCGTTTTCATAGTTTTACAAATCAAAATATTTCATAAAAATAATTTGATTTGTTCCCCAGTTTAATCTAAACAAATCACTTTGATTTTGATGTCGATCGCTTCAGCATAATATATTCTAGGTTTATAGGTTTCGCTTTAAAAAAAATGTTTTTGTTACAAATTTTGAAAATAGAAATAGAAAAAAAAATACCTATAAGCTTAATCTTTCATTGTATGAATAACGTACATAACGTAAATCATGGAGAATGGAAAATATTTAGAAGTGGAATAGTTATTTACGATACAAGTGCGGAAAAGAGGAAATTCGAAACGAGTGGCGATAAATTAAAACACGACCGCAGGGAGTGTTTTAAATCGACACGAGTTGCGAATTTCCTATTCGCACGTGTATCGTACAACGTTTTACAGTACATATGGCCCAACTTTCGACATATGCACGAAAAGTGCTATTTGACGCACTAGTGCGAGAAAGTAGCACCATATGTTCTGTAAAAACATTTTCTCTCTCTTTATGGACGAGTAAGCCTGACCAGGAATATATGATCACGCACCATGTTGCGGAATTTCACTGGAACTATTTTTTTATACTATACTGAACTGTCACCCTGTACTTGCGCAACAACAGCGCCCTCTTGACAATGATCATATAGTTTGTCAAAGGACTGTCTTATTTCAAACATAGACGGAGATAATCATACTTTCTTTGTCTTACACTAGTACTAGCAACCAAAAGAAAAGGATGAGTATAGTTTTTTTTGTTCTTATTTACTGCCAATTTGGTTTGACCAAGTATATATTACTAGGCAGGCTTTACCTACGTAGTATTCTTCCCTCTTAAATTAAATTTAAATGGCAGGTGTTAAGCTAAAAACTTCCGTAGTAGTACAGGGAAATGTATATGTACTATGTACTAACTATAGAGCAATGGAGTTTATGGACTACATATATAACCATTTCCCTGTAAAACATCTGTAGCTTATACAGTTTTTAAGAATAACAACGTGATCTTACAGACCAGTAAATGTCTTCATAAAAAATATTAACCTTGAAAAATCCTTTGATTCAAAAGAAAACTAATATAAACGTCACAACCAAGGTCCTTTCCAACAGATACTCCCGATTGTAAACACTAATATTAAGTCATCACCTTTAAAAACTTCAATGTTTATCTTTATTATGAAGACAGAGATTCACACATCAACATCAAAAACACAAATTATATAGGATATGTTGTTACCCCAGTAATCAGTGCTATTTCAGAACATTAAAACGTTATTTTTTTTATTTTTGTAAGTAATGTCGCGCTTGCGGCCTAGAGCGTCGGCAACGGATTATTCGAATTTAGAATATCGGCCATTTTGAAATTTAAAAATCGAACGGCGTCGACGCGGCAGTGGCGACAAGGAAAACAAACAAACGTCAAATTCGGGGCAAATGCTAAATGGTGAAAAGTTATGACAGTTATCTTCGTGATCGAGGTATTTGCGCGCAATTATCTGCGCGCGAGTGACTAGCGCGCTCCAATTTTGATAGACATCAATTTTAATGTGTCAAATTCCTATTGACACTCGACCTTGAAATAATTTAATGGAAACATATTTGAAGAATTATGAGCCAGCAAGTAACGTTTGAGCATTAAACCACTGATATTAAAAGCTTTATCAATGGCATCAACCATCAATGATGAGTGCCATAAACAGCTATTTCAAGTCT
The DNA here is from genome assembly GCF_947568885.1 of Cydia strobilella. Taxonomy (NCBI): domain Eukaryota; kingdom Metazoa; phylum Arthropoda; class Insecta; order Lepidoptera; family Tortricidae; genus Cydia; species Cydia strobilella. The sequence goes on from NC_086054.1 coordinate 1,690,520, forward strand.
TTTGATGTTGAGAAACCGATAAAATCGACGCTGAAAAATGATTAACGGCAAGACTGATCTAAGATAATATTTGTTTATCGAGAAGGGTATATTCTTGTTTTTCATCAATAGGTACTATGATGTATGGTTACATATTACATACATAAGAACATATATCTCAAGAAAAGTCCGATGGTCTGATTGGTGTAGAATATAGAGCGGACCAATACAAAGTACCCTCCAGGAGTTATGCTTTTGAGTCTAATGAGTTGTTTAAGTGTTGTATGTATTGCAACTGACATTCGGAACTGCAAGCGATGTAGGGAATGTACGGCGCTTCATAGAAGGTACGAGTATGTATGGAAGTAGCTCTACTAACGCCATCTGTTAGATCTTGTGGCATGACATTGACAATGACAAAGGAGACGTCACATTGGTGTTCGTGATGGTAAAGTTATAAAGGTGAAAAGTGCTGACACGAGCTCGTTTCTGAAGAAATTGTAGCTGACGTAACAAGGGTTTCTGTTACAAAGGCAAGTTCAACGACACCACGATCTTCATAATACGTGAAACACATACTTTGGTGTTTCAAAAATAATCATAGGGAAGCTGGAGCTATCAGGTTTCCATTTTTCCATGCAACGGCGGATCCAGTTTTATGTTCAGGGTGGTCACGTGATCAAATTCTAGTTATTTTTTCTTTCTTCAGTCTTTGCATCTTTGGCGAATTCAAATGGCTTGGTTGTTTTCTTTACTGCTGATGACGACCCGTTAGGCTGGTTCTATGTTTGTAGGCGCTTTTCACTACATAAGTTTACCCGTGTTATCAGCTACGCTTGTAGCGCGTAGCTTGTGCTGCCAGTGAATTTGTTAAATCGTGACTGTGAAGTTACGAAGGAACCGCTAATACGGTCTTAAACTAGTTTTTAAGTAAATTGTAACGGATGCAGTAAACAAACGGCTGCGTTCGTCCCGATTTTGAGTCTGTCTGGTTTATATTATTATTTAGTTTTTTAATACAGTCATTTTCACAGGCCTTTGCGTCTATTGGAGATGATTTATGCATTGCTGTTTAGACAGCGGGTTTGGTGATGCGTGAGCGGCACGACCTCCCATATTTTTGGCAGAGCTCATGCCACCTGAGGTTCCAGTCCCGTTTTGCTTTCTGCGACACCTCCTGCTATCTAACGCATTAAACCAGGCTTGGTCGCATAGCCTTCTCCCCTCCACAACACGCTTGAGCCATCCATCACGGTCTTCAACTAAGGTTTCCCAGGCATGGTGGTCGATTACAAAGTCTTTAAAGCGCAGCATTGGTCTTCCAAGGTTCTTTTTAGCATACGCAACTTTTTCTGCACCAAGCAAGACACGTCGAGGTATTTGTGAGGGTTCCGTCCGGGGCACATGCCCCAGCAACCGCAACCGCTGATACAGTATTTAAATTTGAATGCAGGGTTTTATCATAAACAATACAAGAGCGATTACAATATTACGTACACCACACGTGCTATTGCCTTGTACTGTACATACACCCAGCTGTTTGTTATTTATGAGATAAAATTCTGTTAAATTTGTATTGTAAAAAAAAATATTAAGGGAGAACGTCCTCTTATAGTTCTACAAGAACGAGAGGCATTATATTATACGTATAGAATACGTATTGTGGATTGAAAATTGCCCGAAAACTGTAGCTTGGCAACGAGAGTCATCCGCGTATTAGTGCGTGCGACCAAGGTGGTCTGATGGCGACTGTTCAATCACTGACATGCCTAACAAAACTTTCGAGGCGATCATACAGAATATTTTGGCCAAGAATTGAAAACCGAAGTTCTTTCCCGCTTCGTCAGTGACACCTAACATATAGCCGCGGAATTCGATCCGCTGGGAACCGCGAGACAGGCGATATTTATTGGCCCTGTGTTCTTAAAGACCGGATTTATCTGATGTCATTGAACCGCGACGTGAGAATTCTGACACTATTTTTAAATAGTTAATGAGCAAATTTTGTCCGTTTGATGTCATGCAATTGTAATTAATTATGATGAGGATGTTGAACCCGACTTTTTAGCAACCGAAAAAGCGGAAAACGGCAATGTTGCCATGATATGTGGTAAAACAGTTGAAAGGCGTGTATCTAGGAGTCAAAATGGCGGTGTTCATTATTTGCATGAGGCATTTAGGAGGAGAAGGGGGTAGAACCAAATGTCACGGAATGTCACATGAGGGGGAGGAGTCTCGGGCAAATCACATTATATTTTATTCTAGGTAGGTCTATATTATATGGAGAAGGGATAATTCTCAGTGACAATGTGTCAGATACGAGTAAGTGTCACTCATATGGATGGACTGTTTTCGAAGTCAAAATTGTACCGAGAGCTTCGTCTATATATACAGGGTGGCTACAAAATAAGTGCATTCCCGTTGCCAAGGAGGTTTTGGGATTATACTGAGCAACTTTTACTATGGGACCAACCACGAAATCGCGAAAAAAAATTACCCTCCCATAAAAAATGGACCAGTCAAAATGTTTTAAACAGCCACATTTTTTTACGCGATTTCGGGATTGGTCCCATAGTAAAAGTTGCTCAATATAATCCCAAAACCTCCCTGGCAACGGGAATGCACTTATTTTTTGGCCACCGTGTATATATGTTGTCGCTAATTCTTATTAGCATTTTGTGATGTATTCATGTGATCATTTGATCGGTCATGCTTACAAGATATGGCCCATATCCCGTGTAGGTTACCTACCTACAAAATCAATTAATTTTACCAAAGCAACAGGAAATTGGGTACGATTGTTTGTAACATTGACATGTAAGTACGTCACCTTGTTACGACAAGTTAACGTTATTTTGACGTCAATTTCCTGTGATTACGACATATTATGCGACCTGCAATTCAAGTTGATTGACTTCACTGTGTACATATGGCATAAGTGGATGCTGAATAGAATACCGTAATTTGATTACAATCGGATGGATTCTCGAATAAAGGTCATTGTGGACAAACGTTATGTAGTTTTTTAAATAGCTGATAAGATAAAACACTTGTTTTATTCCTGGAGTTATAAGCGTCCATATGTAAAGATTGTTAGCCCCCTATGTTATACACGGTGGCTAAAAAATAAGTGCATTCCCGTTGCCAGAGAGGTTTTGGGATTATACTGAGCAACTTTTACTATGGGACCAACCCCGAGAAAGCGAAAAAAATATTTAGCTGTTTCATACATTTTGGCTGGTCCATTTTCTATGGGAGAGTAATTTTTTTTTCGCGATTTCGTGGTTGGTCCCATAGTAAAAGTTGCTCATCAGTATAATCCCAAAACTTCCCTGGCAACGCGAATGCACTTATTTTTTAGCCAGCCTGTATAAATAGATATTATAGGACATTCTTACACAGATTGACTAAGTCCCACGGTAAGCCCAAGGAGGCTTGTGTTATGGGTACTCAGACAACGATATATATATAATATACGAATACTTAAATACATATTAGAAAGCACCCATGATTCAGGAACAAATTTCTGTGCTCATCACACAAATAAATGCCCTTACCGGGATTCGAATCCAGGACCATCGGCTTCACAGGCAGGGTCACTACCCACTAGGCCAGACCGGTCGTCTAAGAAAAGATAGATGCAATACTTGCACATTCTATAACCATCTCAACACAACATACCTAACCAAAATAAAACAGTGAAGTGTATTAAAAAGTAACACAAATTTATTGTTGCCGAAACTGACATAAAAATTTTAGCCAATGTCAGTCATTGTAACGGCATGTGGTAGGAGAACAGAGCAAACGAAGGATGCTGCTTAGCCAGCCCTATATATTAAACCGAAAGGTTCCAACCGATTACCCTAATGACCCAATTTACCTCGATCTACCCTAATTAAATTAAAAATGTACTGAGTTTAAACTGAAATAGATGATATATATTAAAGAAAACCCGGCCAAGTGCGAGTCGGAGTCGCGTTCCAAGGGTTCCGTACATTACACAATTTAAACAATGTATTTTTATGTGAAATGCCCGTAGGGGTCGGATCAAAAACTAAGTTTAAGTCCGACTCACGCTAATAGGTTTTCCGGTGATCTATAGGTAAAGATCTATTTTGTGTATTTTTTTCAAAATTTTTGACCCAGTAGTTTCGGAGATAAAGGGGGGGAATGGTAATTTTTTGCCTATTTTCTTGAATAACTTCTAAACTATTTATCTTAAAATTATAAAAAAAATATATTTGAGATTCTCACAATGAGCTCTTTCATTTGATATGTAACACGATATAGTTTGACAAACTATTTTTAAATATTCTCATTTACCCCCCAAAAGTGACCCCCGTGTTTAAAATTAATATGTTTACGTTACATGTCCATCTTTGGGTCACAAACTTACATATGTGTACCAAATTTCAACTTAATTGGTCCAGTAGTTTCGGAGAAAATAGTTTGTGACAGACGGACAGACAGACAGACAAACAGACGCACGAGTGATCCTATAAGGGTTCCGTTTTTTCCTTTTGAGGTACGGAACCCTAAAAAGTGACGATGCCCTCCAGTGGTGAAGACTGGATTAAAACCGGCATCTTTAGCTATCGCGGCTAACGCCATGAACCCCTAGGCTACCTCGCCACGGCGGAACCGGTCCCAATTTCTCGACTATATGCCATCTTAGTAAGACTAGGCATCTTTGACCACTTTGTCACTTTTTCTTTAATATACAACATCTATTTCAGTTTATAATTTATATAAAATATATTAGTAGTGTGACTACTTAAAACAGAAATCAAAAATATTTAATAAACAAATTTGATTTGTTCCCAAACTTGTGTATGTACTGAGTACTTCGTTTATATATATTCCGTCGCTGTACAAAACTAGGCCAACTACGTAAGTAACATTAATTGCATATAATAACTGCACAAATCATCGATCAACAATGCGTCTGCGCGTGCGCCTGTTTTGGGGAACAATCCGCGCGGCGCTGCCAACAGCGTTTATGGTTTGCCTAGGCGGGTCACATTGCATAGCTAATAATTTAAAATTCTACCTAGTCTATACATAATTTCTGACACATAGTTAATTGTCCTTAAATACTGTGATTTTATTTGTTAAATAATTGAGTTCTATATACTTAACCCATTAGCGCCTACACTTTTGGGAACCCACCATTTTTAGTTCCGTACCCGAAGGGTTAAAACGGGACCCTATTACTAAGACTACACTGTCCGTCTGTCCGTCTGTCTCGAAAACGGCTAAACTGTTCGCTATAGTTTTCGTTTTTTTTTCATGTTTTTTGGACCCATGGTCACAATAAGGGTTCCTAGTTAACTACGGAACCCTAAAAAATATATCTTCAGAAGTCACTATTTTTCAAATTGCATTTCTACCGCCACCTACCGGAAAACGCTTGAACTTGGAAAACACTCGTAAAGCATCCAGACGTCCGAATCAAAACAATCAAACATTTGGCAAACTTTCAGTGAGTTTCCCTCATTCAACGAGCGAGCGCTAGATGGCGGTAGCTACTAAAAACGAATTCCATCACACATCACACAAAACGTACCTAAACAGTTATTGTAAAAGCTACCTTATAGTATTTAATATTAAGTTTAATATTCAAAAGATCAACTTAATTTTTTTTAACTTTTCACCGTACGAACGCTAGATGGGGTTTGCTTCAACGAATCTAATTTATGACTATGACATTGAAACTCTTATTTAACAGTAAAATGTGTATCTAAAAACAACTCTACGTTGTTAGATATAAAGTTTATATTAAGATTTACGAGATTGGGAAGTAAAAGTGGAGTTGTTTATGTTATGGCAGACGTTTATTTTTGAATCGGAGCGTTTTTAGTTTACATTCAGATTGCTTCCGAACGTCGTAGGCTCAATAAACCAGTACATAAAGGGGCCCACTGACTATCAATCCGTCGGACGATATCGGCCTGTCAGTTGTTCGGAACTGTCAAATTTTTGTTCTAACTGACAGGCCGATATCGTCCGGCGGACTGATAGTCAGTGGACCCCTTTATGAAGTTGTTTTCGATTTCACTAGCAGTCATTTAATCTACAAATAAGATTGCTAGAGTGGAAAAAATATTTTTTCCGTATATAGGAGACTAATAGCATTTTGTATAAAAGTTGTGCCACATATTGACAGCTCGTTTTATATACATTTTCATACATTAAAAGCTCGTGGTTATATATAGCCGTGCCATGCATGCAATGAGCAACCGTCATGGCCCTATACTGGCGATGCAAATTCAGTAAGCCACTCTGATCATTTTGCTGTGACACTAGAAAGCCTTGTTTATTTAATCTTATGGCATGCTTGACTAGGCAATCAGAGTACAGCTTTGAGGTTGTTAAGCCAGGTAACCACGTCGGGTGTCAGGGCATCCAGGTCCTCAGCTGGGCCAGGATAGGAGTGAAGCGGGTAGCGCCGGAATATGTGCTCAGTGGTTTGATCTTCTTCGCCGCACTCGCAGAGGGGAGACTTTCCAACCCCACTTATGTTGAAAATAATTACAGCGGCCATGACCAGTTCTCAACCTATTCATACGACACCAGATCTTACGAGGTAGATGAAACTTGGTTTGCTCGTTGGATCTGGGAGATAGGGAGCGTCTTTTTTAACCTTGAGAGCCTTGTGGTGTAGAGGGTACCAATATTGCCTTGAAATAATCAAAATATGCCGTCGTGTCTCCATCATAAATATCTCCCAGCATTTTCCTAATCCTTTCTGATAGCGCCGTGTTTTTGCCAAATGTATGATTAAGTGGCTGGCAAGACCTGCTGGTAATTAAATAGTTGCCGCATGCTTATTTGCGTTAATTACGACGTTTTATTTTTCTAATAACTAGTGAACGTATATTTTAAGCTTGATTGAGATTTTATGCGTAACACTTGAAAGGAGTTTAAGTCTTCAAACTTCATTTTAAAATAGATTTTGAAGTAGAAATATTAAAAGTTGAAATAATAAAAATATAATAAGATAAGATACGTAAATAGTATTTTATACAATCGTGATATAATAGAGATCTTTTCAGTCGAGTACCGTGTTTAAGCAACGAAGCTTGCTGAGTTGCTTAAGTTAAGGTACGAGATTGAAAAGCTTGATTATATCACTATTGTATACAATACTTTTTCTACGAGACAAAAAAATAATACTTTCAACTAGTAGAATCATATAAGTAAACAAACCAAAAGTATACAGCTAAGATACGCGAGCTGCCGCAGCCCGCGATACCTCGCGGCACGGCCGCCGGACCCGGCGCCCCCGGCGGGTTGGCCAACGACACCTCCTCGTATCTCATGAGGCCCTGGTACCTGCTCCTTGCTAAATTCGTAGGGTATGGTTGTTGCTATATGAAGGGTGTCACATGCGCGTTTCTGACTTATGAAGCTATTGTTTCTACTACAACATAAAATAAAATGTTTTTGTTGGTCAACCAATCACAAAGCAGATGCGACGCATATGCATTGAATCGAGTCTCCTTAAACAAAAAATATTTTATCTAAATGTATGAAGTTCTATTTTCAAAATTTTTATATTTCACTAAACCGTATCGATAAAATTCTTATGCTTGAGTCGGAAGTGCCATAGACTATACAACGCTGAAAAGAGTAAGGTTGTAGTGTTGCATATGAAGTTGTAATACACAGATTATACTCGACGAGTAGAAAAATAAAATTTATTCAATTGAAAAGTATCCAAAAATGAAGACAATCATATTACGCGTAAACAACAGCTTGGTATCACAGCAAACAAACAGTGCCACCTAGCGTGTAATGTTAATTAAAGAATTTCGAGTCCCAAGGCAAATATTGTCAAAAAACTTGCCTTGAAAATGGAATGCGGTTCTATTTAAGCACCTAGTAACTAGCTACTTAAATATTGTATTGCTACGATGTCTCGTAGCAATACAATAGACGACGTAGCTCGTAGCATGGTTTGCTTCACACAATATATTGTAATTGCAACACCGGCACCGTCTGTTCGTAGAACCGAGGCCGTAGCCAACATGACAATCTTTATTATTTACAACGACGGGACTTAATCGCGTAAAATAAGTATTTAATTTACCTCCGACGTTTCGAGGACGGCGTTGTCCCCGTGGTCTCGGAGAAGACTGGCTAAAGGTAACGAAACGTACCATTGCGGAGCGAGTTAAGGAACATATCGCAGCTGTCAAGAACCGTCAGGTGAACAAGTCTGCTGTTGCTGAGCATTTACTAGAGTCAGGGCCAAACCACTGGATTGAGCTTCACAACCCTAGAATACTTTCTACAGATCGTGGGTTTTATAGTAGAAAAATTCGTGAAGCCATTGAAATCAAGAAACATAGAAATTTCAATCGAGACGAAGGTTTTAAGATCTCATCCACATGGAACCCAGTCATTAGTAAGTGTAAGCGAAACCAAATATCGAAAGTTGAAAAATCGAATATTGTGAGTGTTGTGTGTCGACCCGGTAACATCCCTAGTGCGCAAAACGTTCAAGTTAATAAACAAGACCAAGTGCGGGTAGTTCGAAAAACTCGCGCGCCTAGAAGATGTTGATGTCAACTTTAGCCAGTCTTCTCCGAGACCACGGGGACAACGCCGTCCTCGAAACGTCGGAGGTAAATTAAATACTTATTTTACGCGATTAAGTCCCGTCGTTGTAAATAATAATGAGTAAAAATCATGACAATCTTTTATCGAAAAACACTAATCGTTTTTTTTTAGCCTATTAGTGTGTCCCACTCCTGGGCAAAGGCCTCCCCTCCCGCCACTTGGCTCTATCCAATGCACATTCCCGCCACTCCACACAGAATGTATCAAGGTCGTCCCGCCATCTCCGTTTGGGTCTGCCTCTGCCCCGAGATCCATCCTGTGGGATCCAGTCCGTGGCTAATTTGGCCCAGCGTTCTGGGTGCATTCGGCAGATGTGCCCTGCCAAGTCCAATTTCAGCTTAGCGGCCTTCACTCACAAAACTGTATCGTGATCGCAGATGCGACTTAAAGTCGTACCGGAAGGTTTCTGTTTAATTAACAATTGAGTTAAAATTACACCTTGTGAATTCAATAAAAAAAAAACGTTTATTCTGGCGAAATAAACCCTATTTTACATTTACTTATTCTGCTAAACTGCAAGACAGAACAACAGACAGACAGACAACAGACAGTGCAATGGATATCTATTTCTTGGTTTAATTATTATGTTAATATTTTACTTGGGCGAGTTTGGACCGCAAGTTAGGATTCCCTACGGCACGCGGCAGTTACTTTTGCCAACCCTGATTTTCAATGAATTTATTTATTTAGTCTTATGGCATATTACAATTCATGGTCGCTTTACAGATTTACAAATTAATAGTTAGGTTCTTCACCCAATGGGCTGCGTCGTCGCTTAGCTTAAGTAAGTCCAGAGGATCTCCTGTGTACTTCCTTTTTGGGCACTCGCGGACTATGTGGTAAATGGACTGTACAGGTGCTCCACAGTCGCACTTCGGTGTATCTCGCCACCGAATGAATGAATGAATGAATGAATTGCAACATTGAACATAAGTTTGCTAGTTGAAGGTCGAGTAATATTTCGGAGATTAAATTCGTTCTTGCTGTAACCGAATACGGGCGAGTGCATTCGGTACGTGCTCCTATTTCTAACATTGCTTATAATTACTGATGCAATGAGGGCTACCGTTTTTGTGCTCACCAGTTGGCGCCACTGTAGATGTAGGTCTAGAAAAACAGATCTCTAAATCCTTCTATGCTTATTTTTATAAAATCAATGCGTTCTAATATACACCAAGGTATTTTAACGTCTAAATGTGCCATTTTTTCAACCTGTTTAATTTTGCATATATTTTAGTTAACACTTTTTTTAAACCACTAAAATTTATTGAGCTATATCATAGAGTAACTGATACTAGAGCGGTACTGTCATAGTAAATTTTGTAACCCCAGTAAATTCACTGCCATCTGTCGACACACTTTAAAACTAAAAATGAAGATTTATAAAAATACGATAGAATGTATTTAAATATAGATAAATGATTTTTTTATTTGCATTAATTATTTTTATGATTTTGACCCATGTTCTTTCACTGATATGCGTTTAAATTGTTAAATAACAAACGAAACCGTCAACGCCATCTATACGACTGTAGGCCAAAACTAGTAGCGCCCTCTGAATGAGAATCAAATTTTCTTGATTTTCGAGGCACGTTTTTTCCTTAGACTGTATCCATCTATTACGGAGTTATATCTATCTTTGCCATGATTAATCAAAGATGGACAAAGATTTACCACAATTATGAATAAGGAGTGAAAATTCCCGATAAAAAGCATGAAACCCCCAAAACTCCATCTACACTAGCGCCCCTAGCGGCGAAATTAAACGCGGTAGCCCACATTGACTACAAGTTCTTAATTTGTTTTGGTAACTGTATGAGTAAGTATGTAAAAGTGCATGAATGTTATTTACACATATATCATCGTTATAAATCGAAGCCAGTATTAGGTATGTTGAAAAAAGATCCAATTACTAAATCGATAAAAAAATCTATCTACTTACTCAATAATCGAACCTGCTTACTAAATTTGGTGTTGAGAATTGCGACCTGTAGAAGTAGAGGAGAACATCCGAACAGACAAACGAAACTGAAACGGAGACCTTCGAAAAGCTTCTTTCGATTTAAAATATCTTCGACAAAACATACAGTACTTTTTCCATAAGCTTAGTAGGTAATTCAATTTATGAACAATTTTGTGAACTGGAAACATCATCGTGTCTCAGAAATTTTGCTACAATTAGCGACGGAATATATAAACAAATATACATATTTTCTTCTTCGACCTATTGTTTTCCCGGCCTAACGCCAGGCTCCGTTTTCCTACACAATCTTCTCCACTTTGCCCGGTCTTCGGCATTCTCAGGTGTGAGATTGTTCACTTGCATGTCCGCTATCACGACGTCCAGCCAGCGCTTCTTAGGCCTACCGCGGCGTGATCTAGGGCCTTGGACAGTGAGGTTGAGGCATCTGTTTCCGACGTAGTCCACCGGTCTGCGGCTTATATGGCCGTATCACCGGAGGCGACTTTCCTGCAGCTTATCCGCTACGTCACGGAATCCGAGGCCGACGGACGGTTACGTATGCGATCTAGTCGTCATCCATCGCAACATCTTCATCACTGTGACGTGAAGCTGCTGGACATGTCTTCCGAGGACATACATCTAGACGAAACTCTTAGTACATTTTAGACTTATAAAAACGGACCATATGACTGACACTTATCTGACACATATCATTGAGAGTTATATACCCCTCCCGCATCTTTGAATTCGAATTACCCAATACACCATTTCCCGCTATAGGAAACTAGCTTTACTAGTAACAGCAGCTATAGTAAGTATAGCGCCTGGAAAAATTCTTATAGCAATTATTCAATTTGAGCATATTATGCACACAAATTAGCAGGCACTTCATTAATTATCTCAATTCCACCCCGCTTTTTACTTTCTCAAGGGATGATTTTCGGGATAAAAACTATCCTATGTCCTTCTTAGGGACTCAACCTATCTCTATGCCAAATTTCATCTAAATCGATTCAGCGGTTTAAGCGTGAAGAGGGAACACACAGATAGACAGACAGACATTTATTTATTTGTTTATTTGTTTACAGACTTTCGCATTTATAATATTAAAGTATGGATACTATAGTATGGATATTAGTATGGATTATATTGTTCTTCTTGCCCGGCTTTACAAAATTTGAAGTCGTCGACATGCGCGCAGTATGTGTCGCTCGCGGCACAATTCCCGCGGGGTCATTTTTAGGGTTCCGTACCCAATGGATAAAAACAGGACTCTATTACTAAGACTCCGCTGTCCGTTTGTTCGTCTGCATGTCACTAGGCTGTATCTCATGAACCGTGACAGCTAGACAGTTGAAATTTTCACAGATGATGCATTAATGTTGCCGCTATAACAACAAATACTAAAAACAGAATATAATAAATATTTAAGTGGGGCTCCCATACAACAAACGTGATTTTTTTGCCGTTTTTCGCGTAATGGTACGGAACCCTTGGTGCGCGAGTCCGACTCGCACTTGGCCGGTTTTTAAGCTCTAGCCAGACTTCTATATTTATTCTAGTTCGTTGGCTACAATAACAACCTAAATACAAAATATCTGCCAACAACATACATTACATACTTCCAGCTATCTCCTCTATATCGGGCAATAACCCAATATCAATATAGCACGTCGGATTCCTCGAGCCCATAAAGCAGTTCACGCTTGGTGAGAGGCCAACTGACGGGCGAGTTATGGGCGAGGCTGTACGTCATACGAGTGTGCCATGGAGTCACGAGACGACGTAAACTACTGTTGGTACTTGGATACTTATTTTGAATGTATATTTGTGCTTTATCTACCTATTAGGTAGTAAATTTTGGCGACAGGTCTGGTCTAGTCGGTACCATGCTTATGAAGGCGATTGTTCTGGGTTCAAACCCCGGTTAGGGCATTTATTTTTGTGATGTGTACAGATATTTGTTCCTGAGTCATGGGTGTTTTCAATGAATTTAAGTATGTGTATATATCGTTGTCTGAGTACCCTTAACACAAGCCTTCAAGGCTTACTCAATTTGTGTAAAAATTACTTACAAAAACTTGGTTACAAAATCTATGCGATATAAAGCAGAAATCCAATAGTTATTCGGATGTCTTTTGAAAGTTAAGATGTTTTAAATTTTTAGTTTCCGAATGGTTACTAAAAGAAGTTACCTTAGAATCTATGTATCTAAAAATTTTAATTTTCTGCACTAAGTATATATTCGAATAGTTTATGTTACCTTTCTCGCCACCCGTAACTATTTTATAGACTCTTTCTATAATCGATTAATGACACAAAATCTCTGATTATAACACAAATTGTGTAATTTAAACACACTTATTATTTATCAGAACGAATTAGAAAATCCCTACAAACAGTAAAGAAACGAACTGACGAAGTCAATAGCCTCGTACTTGTAGCAAACCTTACCCAAGGACTTCGCACGTATGCGCATAGATCTATAGGTCTGATAAGGCTGTACCGGCGTCGCCCTGACCATCATGCGCTAGGGCGGACTGTCGCATAGGTCAAGGAAGCCAGGGCGGGGGGCGTGGGCGGGCGGTTTGTTTACGGCGGGCGCAGTCCGCGCCGAGCCGCACGCTGCGCGCGCGTATCCAGTTCACGGCCGCTCTATTACCGTCCGGCTATTTCGGCGCAGTACACTAGTGTTCAGTTTCGCGCAGGTGTCCCGCCATGCGCGCGCGCTGAGCATGGAGCGCCGCTGCCGGCGCGCCGACGCGCCCGACCCCATGAAGGTGCGCCGCCGCGAGAAGCCGCGCGAGCGGTGGCTGCTAACCCGGAAAACATGGAAGTATATGAGCGATGCTGGCCGGAGACTCGTCCCGGATGGAGCTCAGAACCGCCCGGAAGACGTGCCGAGAATCGAGGCGTACTTCCAGGAGGTGTGCGCGAAGGAACCCAGGTTTCTCCTATGGAGGAAAAGCTCGTATCCAGGAGCGCTGCCCAAGCCGCGGCGAAAGAAGCGCCCGCGAGGTGGCTCGGTACGCTGCCGGTCTCCATCCGACGATTTACCCACGCCGGCACGCCCCACCGAGCTGTTCATCCCTCACACTTCCGGCGGACGATTCGATATCGCGAAATTACGGCGGGACTTCTTCGCGTCCCCTTCTCCATCGACTTCCGCGGTGCCGGTCGTCCCGACGGTCGACCCCAAGAAGCTAGACGAGGAGGACGAGAGCTCTTTAGTTGATTTGCTGCGCAAGTACCTGAAACTAGAAGAAGACAAGGGCCCGTCGCGGCTCTCGGATTCAGAAGAGTTAGTTAAGACTTTGAGGAGATATCTTAAGCGGCATTCGGAGAACATCCCCGCTGACTCCGACGGGGATCCCTCTCAGCGCTCGCTGTTAGAGAACCTCAGTAGATACTACTGCAGGTCGCCGAACAGGGACCATATAGTGCAGGATCTGTTGACCGACAGGAATCTGTTAAAAAGACTGTATCATGATCTTCGTAAAACTAAGCCTTATAGAGGCGGTAGGAACGGTGGCGGCGGCTACGGGCCGGGCGGGAGTGGGTTTGGTGCGCGTGGTGCTTTGCGTGGGACTGGGACTGGTAGGACTGAGATTCCGTCGCGTTTGGGAAAAGTGGGTTATGATAGCGATTACGATGTGCGTTCTCCGCCGATGTCGCCGCCGCCGCTCATCGAAGTGTTTAGCGAATCTTTGGAAGATAAGATGGTGGATTGCGGTACGCAGACGTACCCAATTCCTGAGGAGGTTTTGGTGGCGTTGGAGCGTGATTTTAGAGATCGGCAGGAAGCGGCGACAACGCCGACAAGTCCGACAAGTCCTCCACCTGAGAGGAAGCAGACACGGCGTCGCTCCAGCGTTGATCACGACGACGTTTCTCAATCGGTTAGCGACAAGCTTAAACGTTACTTGAAAATGGCTCGTAAAAAGAGTGTAGACGCCGACAAAGCCGATCGTTTCAAGCGTATAAACTACGATAAAAACCTGCGTAACATTAAACCTAAGTCCCCTGGCGAGGTAGACGATGACGGTCCTAACAAAGGTTGTCAAACGGAGGATGCGTGGATATTAACCTACCGTGATTTGCAATTCGCGTCTGTCGCGTCGACGCCGACGTCCCCGCCGACGACTCACGGTTTCTTGTCGACGCTGCTAGGCCGCAGCGCGCCTACAGTGGCCGGTCCCGCAGGTGGTATGCAGAAGTCGCGTTCGAGCAGCAGCGTGGTGCAGAGCGTGAGCAAGCGGCTGTGGCGGACGCGGAGTCGGTCGTCGAGCCGCGTCGCCGTCGCGGCGTGGACGCCTCAGGTCAGTCGCATCATATTCTGTGTAAAGCTTGCTTGTATACTCGCCGTTATACATAACGGAGCGGCTAAGGTGCTCAAAATTATCTGAACATGCACTTTCACGTCATTATAATACGTAGATGCTTTGTTCGGATTCTTGTAAACTGCACCTTAGCCGCCCCGATATATGTGAGTATTGTGTCATCACGATCTTCAATTGAGGGTCACAGCCACTATCTTCAAAAGAACATTTAAATTGCACTTGATATATGAGAATGGGGTTCACCGGTCGAAGATACAGATGGCGCCAGGATATGTTTTACCTTTTAATCCTACGAAAAGTGTCAAATTCTTATTTATGGCCTGGATGCTAACCTTTTCAGCCAAATCTCATAGAACAGAACAAGAGACAGGTAAAACCTATGCTGGCGTAATTGCCAACTAGGGAATGCAAACCGATTTTTAAGTGTATGGAAAACCAGTTAATAACCGAAATTTCACACAAGAAAAAACCGGTTTGCATTCCCTATTGCCAACCCCTTGCGGCTATGTTGATTGAACATCTGAATTAAACTTGACTTTTAATGATCGTGATAAACTACTTAATTTGTGTATTATTTGTAAAATTGTGTGTTTGTGTATGGTTATGGTAGGTAGTAAAAGTAGCAAAACTAACAGCTCCCTGCATATGTGGCTCTCCTTAAGAGAAGGGTCCTTATGCACATGAAATATAAGGACCCTTTTTCTGATGGATGGGTTATATACATATCGGCACTACATTGAAAAAATCTCGTATCACTGCTACTCAAAGCTGAACGGCAGTAACTGTATGCATCACATCATATCACAAATAGTTAAGTACTACATTTTTTGTTTTGTTTGACAGAACAAGATAGATACGAGTTTTTTTCAAAGTAGTGCCGATATCTGTATGCTGTAGCGCAGTAAATTAATACGTTGTTCTTATCTTAATCTTATTTGTAAAACAGCGTCTTTAACTATGACCTTGACACCTACGGCTGTTACGCATGGTCGGACACAAAGTAGCATTTTAACCAGCATCAGTTTTATGATCGCTTATAAATAGCGTCATTATAAAACCGTTACATAAAGGTATATCGTAATAAAACCTAAAATAAATCTTAAAACATTCGACAGTTTTCCCAGAATTTTTCTCCGTACACAAACTATTCATTTTCATCAATCTCCAGCGGCCCGACTCTAAAATTCTCTGTTTACATTTGAACAATGCTCGCCAGAATCTAGCGTATAATATTTTAAATCTTTCTACATGTTATGGGCGAACACTTAAAAATATATATCCAGACGCTTCAGGCAGAGCGTTGTTACTACGCTCTCGTTTGAATATAAAAACCGGACAAGTGCGAGTCGGAGGGTTCCGTGCTTTTTAGTATTTGTTGTTATAGCGGCAACAGAAATACGTCATCTGTGAAAATTTCAAATGTCTAGCTATCACGGTTCATGCGATACAGCCTGGTGACAGACAGAGAGATATTTTGTCTCAAGAGAGCGTATTTAGTGGAAAACCTCTTAAAACAAAAAAATGTCGACTTGTCCATGCTATTGACAATTTCATAAATTAATATCTTAGCCAATTACTTACCTACTTCCCGTTGGAAAAAAATATAAAACTCATTTAGTTTTAGCCGTACAGAATAATAGAGGAGAGTATTATTAAAACACGATTTTATTACAATTTTTTTATTATTTCACACAATTGCTCTGGTTGTAAGAGCTGTAAAGAAGTAAGTTAAAACTTCATGAAATGAAATAAAACTATGAAAACGGATTATATCGCGTATATTGAATTTATAATACATCCCGACGTTTCGAACTCTTTACAGCGTTCGTGGTCAACGGGTGACTGAGGAAAAATTACAAAATGCAAAAATACCCACATACTAAAATAATGAACAATCATAGACTACAAACTTTAAGGCTGGTTGTACATGCAAAATCGGTTCATAAGGCTAGTTATACACTATAATTATTTTTCAAGTAAAGATATATATATATACGCGATAAAAAACTATGCCGGCTCCAACCCTACACCACGGACCCGAGAAGATTTAATTCCCTCCTAAATTGTAGGAGGGTATCCCAATATGGGACCGGCAACAAACTCGGCGGGACACATCTTTTCAAAACATCAGAATGTCCAGCATCATCCAACACTACGGTCTCACAGTCTATGTCTCGCTTGCTCCTTTATCAGGTGGACTACAGGATCCCAAGCTGGTGGTAGAGAAAAGCCATCTTCCCTATTAAAGTTTGGATATTTCTTAATCTCAATGGCCTCGCGCAGCATTCTGGGTATGTAACGCTTCTCCTTGGCAAGAACCAGAGGCTTATCAAACTTGATTGAGTGATTGGCTTTATCCATGACATGCTCACAGACAGCAGACCTAGGTCGACGGTGCTTGACATCAGCTATGTCAAGCACCGTTGTGTGTGTAGGTGTTCATGAAATGCTTCATTCTACGGAGCGATCCATTTCTTAATAAGTGAGCTGACTGCTTTCCTAGTTTCTTTGACTTGTTTTGTTTGCTCACCCCATTCATTATCCCTGAGATGGAGTATATTATAAGAACCCGCGCCCTCTACAAAGAGCGATACAGCGGTGTCTGATATATTACTTTGAACCCCTAACAGCCGATATGGATCTAACTCTCCATAAGTGAATACCATGTTAGTTACATTAGGAGTAATTCCACCAAACTTCTCATTTGTCTTCGCTGTTCCTTCGTCGATTGTTTTTTCATCGATATCGAAAAACTTTTTACATATTTCAAGACTGTAATCTAACGGTTGGTGAACGAAAGGTTCTTTCTCCAAAGAACGGAACTGACCAAATTCAGAACATTGTAGATACAATCTTGTATACAGCCAGAATTTTTTTTTCACAAGATCTACGTTACAATCCCAACAAAAATCCTGTCTAATTATTTCGTTTGGTATCTTTTTGTCACAGAAGGATTTTATATGGCCTGGAGTTCCAAAATATGTGAGTCCATCACAAGTCATAATAGAAAATAGTTTCCCAAAACCTTTTTCTATCAATGTCTTTTTTGAATTTATCATTGTTGTCGCAAATTTTGAATCGTTTTATCAACTTGTCAACTCCCTCGGGGGTTTTAAATAACTCATCAATTGAATGGTAATAAGTTTCAATCTTAGCGATACAATCAGGAGTGCCATATTTTTCATATGCGTGGTAAATTACGTCAAAATATTCCTTGAATTCTTTTTTAGCCAAAAGCGGGGCGTCACTGGCCACGGCAGCGTCCACTAGCTCAGGGTACAGCATGCGCATCCAAGCCGCCAGTCTTCCGGCGTCGTCTACTCCAACAACCACAACCTTCGACGATTCGTAACCTGATTGAGACTTAATACTCTTTATTATATTTGCAACATTAGCCAATATTTGCTCAGTGGTTAAAAACTTAAAGTAATCTTTGTCTATTGGCAAAATGCTAAGAAGGTCGTGATATGAATTGTATCTTTGAAGGATTAGGAAAGTAGATCCATTTGTTTCTTTTGCCAATTGTGATATCAATAAGGAACCGTCAGCAAGGCGTTCTTCCGTATTGTCAGGGATATAACTTGATATCTCTATATAAATTGGTGCATTTGGTTGCGAATGGTCGTTATCGTGCGAAGCGAAATACGTAAAATTAAATGTTCTCTTTTCATTTGGATCAAAATGGTCAACAGGTTGGGTTATATATTTTCTAGTAACATTATAATACTGACAACCAGCGTAATTCAAGATTAGAATGATCACGGTGATAACACTTACAGGATGCATGATGCCAACTTGAAAGCAGGTTTCTTCGTTGCTCTTCAATTTGTAAGTTGTCTATTTGCCATTGCAGGTCTATATATAGTAACGTGTTAGTTCAGCATACCAAGTTTATATAGCAGCGGACTTTACTGCTATTGATAAATGTCAAGTACCGTAAAATGGGGTGAGTAGGGACAAAACTGACATTGAAACCTCGATAACATTTTATTTTTACATATGCAAACTGAATGGTGTATATAATAAGTGTTCCGGACGTTTGTGTTTTAGTTTTTATTTTATTTTGGGTAGTTCCATTTCATAACTTTGACTATAAACAGGAAATCCCACCTCACCCCGTAGTCCCTCGTAATTGAGGTGATATGGGATTTCATACAAAGGTGATTTTGGAAGATTGTTGGATCGGTTTATAAACATTATTTTTGTAGCAGTAGCCTTAAAATCCCATTCCACCCCCGTTTCACCCCTTCTCTCCCCATTCATAACCCAACTCACCCCGCGAACCCCACTCACCCCATTTTACGGTACTTAAGTCCTTTAGCGAAATTCTTCGATTTTACTGTTTTGCGAAAAACTGTGCGAAATCGTTTGGGGTTTAGCATTGTACACTCGACTTCAAAGATATACACACTTTTGCGCCTCACGCTTTTATAATAAAGTGAAAAATGGAAACATATCTTTGGCGTCGACCAAGGAGAAGTTTTCGAAGTTACCAAAGGTCTGTTGCAAAATTTAAATTTATCAAACAACGAATACATGTCAAGACCTTAATATTATATAAAAATTTACTTCACTAAAAGTAATAAAAAAGCTGTATAGGATGCCATATATGTATTTCACGATTCTTCACTTGCCGCACAGACTCTTATTATCATTTAATTTAGTATTTTTTCTCTCTCTAAATAAGTGTCTTTAATTTTTATCATGCTATATTATTTAAAATATTGATAAATTTACCTATTAAAAATACATTAAAAAAATTACAATTATTCAACGTGTGAAGTGATAATGTATCGCTCTGCTATTTGCTAAATAAATTCTTAAATTGTTAAGTGTCATCAGCACATAAATTTACAGAAAATATGAATATTACAGACACATAATACACAATTACAATACATAATTATTTAACTTAGGTATTTGTACGTTACTGTTGTAGATAACAAACAAAAAGCATTTTATCAAAGAACTTACTAGAAGCCCGCTCCAGATTGAACAATTTGTTACAGTTTTGGTACAGTTTGTAAACGACCTTGAAGATCTCTCATGCTCATTGGGTAATGCGTGAAATGCACGCCAATCTCCAAGAAGATCATATCAAAACCAGTTCAAAAGCGTAACAAATTGTTAAGTTTGAATCTATTTATTAGACCAATAATAAAATTCTAGCTATATAAGTAGAGTCATACCATGTGTAAATTAAAAGACAAATATGTGTCCAATTATTATTCACAACGACGGGACTTAATCGCGTAACATAAGTACGTTCAAGTTCAAGTTGCTTGTCAAGTTAATAAATAAGACCAAGTGCGGGTAGTTCGAAAAACTCGCGCGCCTAGAAGATGTTGATGTCAACTTTAGCTAGTCTTCTCCGAGACCACGGGGACAACGCCGTCCTCGAAACGTCGGAGGTATCTTTAAAACTTATGTTACGCGATTAAGTCCCGTCGTTGTGAATAATAATGAGTAAAAATCGTGAAAGTTTAAATAAATATGTGTCATAATTTGACAAGGGATGTAAATGGCGCTGTTTGTCAAAATTTGGTCAGGTGGAGTATGAGAAATACCGGGGCAAGAGAAACATTTCTAGGGAATCCTCATACTGTTTCTCTTGCCCCAGCTAACTTTACATATCATATCATATCATATCATATCATATCATATCATATCATATCATATCATTTATTCAATGCAACCATGGTATTTCACAAAGATGTTAAAAGTAATAAGTACAAACATGAACCTAATAGGGTGTAGCAGTTTACATTGTAATTATTCTTACCCAGTAGGTAGTGGTGAATAATTGAATATTGGCTTATAACTACAAAAGGAATACAATCTTAACATTTATTATTATTATATAAGTTTATACTTGCACTCATTACATATCACACAATCGAGGCTAAGGTTGGTCTTGGAAGAAATCCTGCAAGGAATATGGGCATAATTGTAATAAGTAGGCCTTTAGTCTTTTTATAAAAAATGTGTTTTTTTCGTTTGAGATATGTTGGGGAATTTGATTAATAGTTTATCAATACCGTATTAGAAAGTACCACATAAGCAATGGCAAAATGTTTTCTGTTTAAACCAATCTATAATGATCTGCCAATCAAGAGTCATTGAACATCAAATTCCACACTTATTCATAACACTCAGCGGCGGCCAGCAAAATATTTACGCAAACTTATAGTTTAAATTTATAACTCAAACGTCGGGCCAGAAACATGAAATATGCGCGCGATGATCATCTGCCGGCAATTTAGCTTGTTACTTCAATATGTTTAACGTATATCTATTTGCTGGCTGTAATTTTTATGGCCTAAGTGTCAGAAAGTCAGAATTGGTACATTACAAGCTTTTATTTAACTTGCAATATTTGTTTGTAACATGTTTGTTCGGGTCAGATCATGCAAGATAAATTAGACACACTGATACTTATTCGATTGATATGAAGCTTCACATAATATATGTAAGTTAGGTGACAATATTAACCTTTTCGATATGGATGGTATAGAAAGGATGACAATCTCTCATGGCAGAATTGTTGCAATTTTATTATTTAAATTTGAACTCCAAGTCCACACATACCTACATATAGTTCCAATTTCAAAAACCCATTTGCTCGACTTATCGGGTTTAACCGCTTAACTCACCCCTCGCCTCTTAGCATGCAATTGGGAAAATGCTAAGCTTAATCAGTATTTAAAATCTGTTTTGTGGACTGTAAACTCCGTTTATACATTTTCGCTTAACAAATGTAATACAAACCATCTTCATGCAGCCAAGCCTTCAACCAGCCCGAGGACAGCGTAAAAACTTACCAACCACCTCATTTAAACGGCAAACCCACAGAGAATTTAAACGTTTTAAAGTTTTAGGCATAGTTAATCATCTGACGTACGTACGTTGGACAGGTGTGATAAACTGTCGGTGAACACTCGCATATGTCTCAACCAAGACGCAAACAGGGGCCTATTCCGAGTAATCAATTTGATATGTTTTTTATTATATTTTGATACCTTGAGCCGTGAATCGACGAGCGTTAGCGGTTCTTGCTGATTGGTGCGTCTTAACAGTACTTATAGGTGCGCGTGAGATGCCTGCACAAAAGATAATTAAACAAAAACCAGATATGTCTCAACTGATATATCTTAAACTAAGATAATCTAAAAACTGTAATAGTTGTCATATATAAAAGAAAAAGTGACGAAGCCCTCCAGTGGTGGTGGTGGTAAGATAATCTAATTTACGGTTTAAGTTAAATTCTCAAGATTCAAAATTGAAAATCCTGTGACAAGAATTTTATGACTCAGGACAAGATATACAAATTGAATCATAATTGACCTTTTTATTCGATAATTTGTTAAGTACTTGATACAAGAAAGTATTAGTGTAAACTAAGATAATCTAAAAACTGTAATAGATGTCATATATAAAAGAAAAAGTGACGAAGCCCTCCAGTGGTGGTGGTGGTAAGATAATCTAATTTACGGTTTAAGTTAAATTCTCAAGATTCAAAATTGAAAATCCTGTGACAAGAATTTTATGACTCAGGACAAGATATACAAATTGAATCATAATTGACCTTTTTATTCGATAATTTGTTAAGTACTTGATACAAGAAAGTATTCTTGGCCCAAAATCCATAGTTATTACAAAAAAAGTTATTTCTTGGACGAAGACATTTTAGTGTCCTTAGGTAAAAATTCTAAAAGATCTTGAAACAAATAATATTCCTTTAGATTTAGTTTATTTTTATTCATATTTAGTCTATAAGTAATTTGTCTTTTTATGATTTTGTTAATCCTTAATACATAAATAAATTTCTTCTTTAATAATATTCCTTGGTTCAAGAACTTTCTGTGAAATGACATAACTGAAGGCCGTATCAAAATAAGATGAAAATCATATCAAATTGTATACAGAATCGGCCACAGTATCTTACAGAATTACCTGTACCCGTACCATGAGTCACTGATAGCATCATCACTGATAGCGTCAAAACTGATATATACGCTAACGTCTACGTAATTTACTTTCTATACATCTCGCTCGCACTTATATGCGAGTACGAGCGAGATGCATAGAAAGTAAATTACGTTCTCGGTGCCAAACTGGTGGTAGCCACACTGGCGCCTACGCGTGCCCTAATGAGAACAGGAATAGCCCTTTATAAATAGCAATCGCAAATATGTGGTGCAAAGTTAAACTGTACGCAAGGTTTATTACCAGGGACTTTGGTACAAGTATAAATACATTTCATTGAATTTTCTTTGACAAAGTGCGACAATAGGGTATTTGACTGTATTTAAAAGAAATTATTTTACACCATGCATGAAATAAAGCACCAGAAGATTAATAGAGAAACGTAGACAGCCGTTATTTTTAAACACAATTTCTATTTTAAAACCCGTGTAAAACTATAAAGAGTAGGTAATTTGATTGTGACGTCACATGCTAGTGTTTCATATAAATTCCATAGTAGCAAAATCGTTTTGACAGTTCGAAAAAAGAAGCTGATAAGACTAGTAGTCAAATAACCCATTTTTTGACAATTATGCGACAAGGTCTCCGGCAAGCTCGGTTCTCCATACAAACGTAGTTCCGCTCAAATTTTAAAACGACGAGTTACATTGCTCTGAAACTTTACAGGTACTTTCAATAGGATATGGTATATCTATGTCTGTAATTGGTTTATGTAGCCTCAGATACCATAGTTAAAAAATACAGCTAATTTAAGTTTTTCATACAAAACTTGTTTTTGCTCTATTTCGTTTGTTTTATTAACTGAGTATATATAAACTAATTGCAGACCTAGATATACCTCATGTCATTGTATGTGCAAAGTTTCATTATAATCCAACACGTAGTTTTAAAATGAGAACGGAACTACGTTTGTATAGGAAGGTGCGATTCGGCCGAGATTGCCGGGGACTAGTAAGTTCGTGGTCTCCTCTCACTCTCACTGAGCGTACGCGTGAGTATGTTTCTTAATTTTAATTACTTTTACAGTACATATGGTGCTACTTTCTCGCACTAGTGCGTAAAAGAGCACTTTTCGTGAATATGTCGAAAGTTTAAAGGGCCATATGTACTGTAAAACGTTGTACGATACACGTGCGAATAGGTAATTCGCAACTTGTGTCAATTTAAAACACTCCCTGCGGACGTGTTTTAATTTATCGCCACTCGTTTCGAATTTCCTCTTTTCCGCACTTGTATCGTAAATAACTATTACGTGTAAAAAAACCCTCCCCCCCCCTCAAACACGATACTATAGGTTGATAATATCGTGTTTGCCATACTTTACGTTGGTAAAATGATCAGGCGTTATAAATCAATCATGATTATTTTGATCGCCTTCCCAAAAACCTGAATTACCCGCGAACTTCTGCCGGAGTCGTATAAAATTTCATCGCTTACCGTGGGCGGTACAGACAAAACATATATAATTTATTGGTTACATATATTTAACGTGATCCAACTTGGTGAAAATGTAATTGGGAAAACAACCAGTATTTTATCTGAGTTTGGAAATTATGGAAACGGACGTAGCGTTCTAAATCAGACGCGTTTTTCCTAATAAAGCTCTGTTTTTATTATAGCGTTGCTGTCATACAGCGGCCGCGGGCCATCTCCATACAAAATAATACGGCTAAATATGGATGTAGTCAGAGATTTAATATATACGCAAAATGACGCAAATACCACGATTTGTATTGAAACCAAGCGTGCCGACTTTTTCATACAAAATTTACGCATAATATAATTTTAAAATTACCCATCTGTGATAGGAAATATGTTCTTGCCTTTGGATGCTCGCAATGTTTGGGCTGTTGCAGTTAATTATCAGGCAACGAAGCATTATTTAAATTTTTACGGGCTCGGCTGCAACGACTGACGCGCGTGGACTGTAAAGAGCGACGGTCAACCTCGACGCTTGGTCGGGGTTCGGACTCGCGAAGTAGATGCATTTGCGTCTTCTATGGTATATTTATTTCTGTGGATGTAGTAGTATTTTGTGCCGTTATCCTAAGAAACCAGAACTTAACCGGTTTGTTGTTGTTTCTTGTCCTTGTCCGTATGTCTGCTTAAAATAGTAATGCAAATGCAAGCGTGACCGTTGCAGAAAGCTAAATACATATTTATCATGAATATATCGTTACAAATTCATGATAAATATGTATTAGCCTTCTGCGACGGTTGATCTTGTATTTTTTAGTCTGAATTTTAATAAAAATAATACGTCAGTATAATCCCAAAACCTCTCTTTATTTAGAGTTTTGAATGATTCAAGGTTAGTTTCACTAGACTTATATTAAGGACTTAAAATGTAATCACGGTCTATATCCCGGTCAATATAAGTATCTTTATTTATTTATTTATTTATAAAATGTTGTTTTTACCATAGCAGGGAATACTAGAATGCTAAAAATCATATTTTGTAAGTGTAAATATGGGTAATAAATTAATTAAAAATAATTAAAAGTATTTAAAATAATGGCCCAGCATCACGTGACTGCAAACGCAAATCAGAGCGCGTGACGTCACGGCGTGAGAAACACGCACAGACAAGTTGTCAAATCTGGTGGTCCTCTGGCACTGACAGCAGTTTGCTTATCACATCGTTACGTCATCCAGATCACGTGACAGCTTGGAGCGTTTTTGCGCGAAATTTAAACACTAAACTAATTAGTCGATTTTTTATTAAAAATTAATTTAATTTTTTTTTTTTTGCAATAATTACGTGTCTATATATAAAATGAAAACAGTTCTAAAAAATTGTCAAAATCCCTATTGATTGCCAGTTTGGCTAAAATCATTACAAGTCAAGGTCCTGACACTCTTTGATAGAGAAAGATAGTCTTATTGCGATTCCTATAAGTGGAAAGAGAAAATAGTGCCATGCTTTGGCCTTATCACCGACCGGGTTTTTTTTCATGGTCGGGTTAGGTATGGTAGGAGGCGATGGAGAAATACCGAAATTTATAAGAGTGAAAGAGAAAAAGGATTATGCTGTCATACATTAACCTGTTAATACATGAATATGTCTTTTTCTTACCCCTGGTCGCTCGGTTTCATGTCTATAACTACTATACTATTTCTATATTACAAGTCGAAGTACTGGCTATTACTTTAACCGTGTCTCTAACGAACGTTGTATCGTCGAGTGACAGACAGACAGGGCACTATCTTTAATATGAATATAAACGGTACGAGGTGAGAGATGGCACAGTTTGTGGTACAGTTATGTGGGTTAGCTTGTTTCAGGGCTTCGTTAATGTAGTGAGGAGAGATTAGTTAATTGGTTGAAGTGTTACATTTTTTTAATGAAAAATGTTGATATTTTGACTATAAAGTATGACTCGCGACTTCGCGACAAATTCGAAAACTACTGAACGGATTTTCATGCGGTTTTCACCTATCAATAGAGTGGTTTCTGAGAAAGTATATTTTATAAACTGTAACAGATGTCATATATTGAAGAAAAAAGTGACGAAGCCCTCCAGTGGTGCAGACCGGATTCGAACCGAATCTCAACAAATTTTTTTTTGTGGCGGAGCTGATAATGACAGTGTGGACTAGTTGTTTCAGAAGGGTATTTTTTTTCTGAAAACCTTACACAAATTATTATCTTAAGCCAAATCGCAAAATGTTATAAAAGTTATTGATATTTATAAAAAAAATTTTTTTCGCCGCAATTATAATTTTGGTGTAGTGTCCATAATCCAATTTTCTTCAATAATTTCTATGGTAGAACTATAACATCCATTGATTTAACTAAAACTTTTACTCGTTATTAGCCTACGTATATTATAAGAAAATAAAAGTAAAGATTAGTACATGAATCGATACTCTAAACTAAGCATTAATAGTTGTCCTGGTAAAATTGTAAATTTTGGTGGTAATATTGAAAATGTTTTTATGGTCGAACGAAACGCAACAAGGCTAACAAAGGTGTAGTAACCTGTTAATTTAGTTCCGCTCCGGCACTGAGCGATGACGCACGTGTCGTACGTCGCTAGATCTGTCCAGCAAACTCGGAAGTATCTAATTTTGGTGTATTAAAATACTTTTTAATACAATTTTGGTGGTGTATCTAACTAGTGACCGAAAAGTAGTAGTTTCTGTGTGAACTGTATTTAAAGCATGTTTATAGTTTCGTTTTTAAAATATAAACTTGAAACTGAAGTGAATGATACGGTTTACTTTTAAATATACTTTTATGCAATGGTTATAATTTTGGTGCATCAATTTTGGTGGTTTTGGTGGTAATTTACAATGCTTAATGCCACCAAAATTGACATATCTAATTTTTATGTGGATATACAATTTAGGTGGCAAAATCAATCTAATTTCGGTGGGTAGACGCAGTTTTAGTGGAAACCAAATAATTAAAATCATAATTTCTCTATAACTACTAAACATTCGTCTTCGTTTCATTGTTGATAACTAGTTAAAATTACTTTAAATTTGCAGAAATATATAATTTTGGTGTGGATATACAATTTTGTTGGCCAGGAAATCTAATTTTGGTGGCAACCAAATTATTAAAATCATAATATTTCTAAAACTACTATGTATAATTAAAGGCCATTGCTACACAATATCGATTGTGACTAGTTACGTATTATCGATACATAACTTATACATAAACTACAAAAATAACAAATCCCACCAAAATTAGGTAAATTTTGAACCTGTTGAAATTCACCCACCGCGGTCTTTAGCTATCGCTAAAGCTATCGCGCTATCGCGGCTAACGCCATGAACCCCTAGGCCACCTCGCCACGGCATTTATAATTTATATATAGTAGTGTGACTACTTAAAAAAAAATATTTAATAAAATAATTTGATTTGTTCCCAAAGTTGTTAGAAGTATAATTTGATAAGGTTTTTGTGTAACCCGTGCGAAGCCGGGGCGGTTCGCTAGTTATTAACTAAACTTAATCACTAAACCTAAACAACATACAAAAACATATAAATAATAAACTAAACATGTATAAACATCTACCTCCTGTAACGCGCCCTGAGCTAATCCCGACACAAAGGTGTCCATCACGCTCGCTGCGTTGCCGCGTTGGATTGCGATGGACAGCCTTTGGCTATAATGATTGTTTATTATGTTTTTCGATTGTTTATAATGTTTATTCGAAGAGAATAATACTAAAATATAATGGCCTGATTTGCTTTTTTTCTATGTGCTTGTTGTTTGCTTAACCGTCACAATAACATTTCCCATACATATCTTAATGATGAACATTACAATTTTTATGCAAGTCATGCGATTATTGGCAAAAAGAGTATCCAGGTATACATATTTATGACTGTAATCGTATATATAATTTAGCGTGTACCAAGTTACATATGACTCGGTGGACATCTATTGTATTATGATCAATAGCCACAATTTTGGTGTCTGTGCTGAAATTTTCGATATCATTGACCGAGCGTTAGCGAACGTCTCCGTAATTTCGTCTCTGCATATTAATTTTATTGAAATATTTTGACACAACTTTGCTATGTATCAACCACAGCTATGCCTTTTCGTTTGATTTTTTTAGTTTTTAAATATTATAAGAAAGCATTTAAAAATTTGTATGGAATGTGTTTTTTGTTCCTAATTCTGCATAACATAGCTGTGGTTATAATATATTGTGTAAAAATATTTTCTATTTAAATCTTCTCGGGGCAGAGGTGTAGGGTTAGAGCCGGCGTAGCTTTATTTGACTTTCATAAGCGCATTGTAATATGCCTACTTCAATAATATTTTATTTTTATCTTTATAATCCAGAGAGAAAAATTTGGACTATGTATGGTTTGTATGGAAAGGCGGTCCCGCACGATTGTCCCATTATCTAGCTCTTAAATCTTTCTTCGAATTTACCCGATGATGATGTATTAAATTATAAGTACCCATTTGCATGCTGCCAAAAACAGCTAAAAAGGCTAGACCATGTAACTTTTATAATATCTATGTAAAACCCTTTTTATGTGCAAATAAATGATTTTGATTATGATTATGATTGTGATTGTGATTATGATTATGATTATGATTATGATTATGATTATGATTATGATTATGATTATGATTATGATTATGATTATGATTATGATTATGATTATGATTATGATTATGATTATGATTATGATTATGATTATGATTATGATTATGATTATGATTATGATTATGATCATGATCATGATCATGATCATGATCATGATTATGATTATGATTATGATTATGATTATGATTATGATTGTGATTGTGATTATGATTATGATTATGATTAAGATTATAATTATGATTGTAATTATGGTTTATGATGATGTAGGTGTGATGACGTAGCGCATTATGTGCAGGGCAGCTGTTCGTGGGCCGACGGCGCCGGGCGCTCGGTGCGGCTCACCGACACCTCCCTGCTCACGCTGAGCGAGGTTGAGCGACGGGCGCTACAGCAAGCTGCCTTAGCGAGGCTACAACAGCTGAATATAGGCACCAATATCAAGATACCTGAAGGTAAGACTTGTTTGTCGCTAAATGTAATATTCACCAACACCTCGCTCCTGACGCTGAGCGAGGTCGAGCGACGGGCGCTACAGCAAACTGCTTTAGCGAGGCTACAACAGCTGAATATAGGCACTACTATCAAGATACCTGAAGGTAAGATAATTATGTCATTGCTTGCTGGGCGAGGCCGTAAGGCTCACCGACACCTCCCTGCTCACGCTGAGCGAGGTTGAGCGACGGGCGCTACAGCAAGCTGCCTTAGCGAGGCTACAACAGCTGAACATAGGCACCAATATCAAGATACCTGAAGGTAAGATTTGTTTGTCGCTAAATGTAATATTCACCAACACCTCGCTCCTGACGCTGAGCGAGGTCGAGCGACGGGCGCTACAGTAAGCTGCTTTAGCGAGGCTACAACAGCTGAATATAGACACTACTATCAAGATACCTGAAGGTAAGATATTATGTCATGATTATTAGGTCGGTTGCTTGCTGGGCGAGGTCGTAAGGCTCACCGACACCTCCCTGCTCACGCTGAGCGAGGTTGAGCGACGGGCGCTACAGCAGGCTGCCTTAGCGAGGCTACAACAGCTGAATATAGGCACCAATGTCAAAATACCTGAAGGTAAAATTTGTTTGTCGCTAAATGTGTTTTTCACCGACAATTTGCTTCTGACGCTGAGCGAGGTCGAGCAACGGGCGCTACAGCAAGCTGCCTTAGCGAGGCTACAACAGCTGAATATAGGCACCAATATCAAGATACCTGAAGGTAAGACTTGTTTGTCGCTAAATGTAATATTCACCGATATTGACTGACCCTTAGCTAAGTCGAGCGACGGGCGCTACAGCAGGCAGTCCTAACAAGGTTTCAGCAGCTGAATATTGGCACCAATATCAAGATACCTGAAGGTAAGACTTGTTCGTTGCTAAAGGTAATATTCACCAACACCTCGCTCCTGACGCTGAGCGAGGTCGAGCGACGGGCGCTACAGCAAACTGCTTTAGCGAGGCTACAACAGCTGAATATAGGCACTACTATCAAGATACCTGAAGGTAAGATAATTATGTAATTGCTTGGTGGGCGAGGCCGTAAGGCTCACCGACACTCGCTTCTCATGCTCAGCGAGTTCGAGCGACGGGCGCTACAGCAAACTGCCTTAGCAAGGCTACAGCAGCTGAATATTGGCATCAATATCAAGATACCTGAAGGTAAGATGATTATGTCATTGCTTGCTGGGCGAGGCCGTAAGGCTCACCGACACTCGCTGCTCATGCTCAGCGAGGTCGAGCGACGGGCGCTACAGCAAACTGCCTTAGCAAGGCTACAGCAGCTGAATATTAGCATCAATATCAAGATACCTGAAGTTAAGACTTGTTTGTCGCTAAATGTGTTTTTACCGACAATTTTTTGCTTCTGACGCTGAGCGAGGTCGAGCGACGGGCGCTACAGCAGGCGGCGCTAGCGAGGTTACATCAGCTGAATATAGGCACCACACGAACTGTCGAGATATATCCCAATTTGGGAAAGTATTCGAGGCTGGCAGATGCTTTGATGCATTGTTTCATACGCTACTATTAAAGCTGACTGTACAGCCAAGTGTCAAAATATGGGTGCACACATCATACTCAAAAATATGTCCTATAAGCTTTTATGTCAGCGAATTAAGAACTATTTGACATATTTTAAAATAAATTATATCCTTAGAATTAAAAGTGGAAATATTACTGCCTTGGGTGAGACTTGAATTCACGGCCTGTGGATCGATACTTCAGCGCCCTGCCAACTGCCATAGGCCGTGAGTTCAAGTCTCATCCAAGGCAGTAATTTTTCCGCTTTTAAATTTATAATAAGTTTAATAGCATCGTTCGCAGACGTTTCTGCTTGTTAAAAATTTATTTAAATTATATGCACCCAAATTTTTACATTTGGCTGTACACCAACAACTGGATCAAATATGGCTTCCAAAGTTTCATTATTTCTCTCTTTATTCTTAAAATTTGCTATAGCAAGTTCAATTAAATCATTGATACTAATAGCTGGAAGTACCTATACCTTTAACACTGAGATATCACAAGTTCGATTCCCAGTCTGTACACTGTGTAAAGTGCAACATCAAACACAAGCCGGCTCGCTGAGTCTCGGTTTATTTTCGCGCGACCTCTTCCCCGCAACCCGAGTACGTTGGCTGAAGTATTTATTGTTGCAATAACCGGGAAATTACACACACAGAAAACATTTACATCATCTCAAACATTTATAAATTATAATGACATCCTGATTTATGAAAACAAAAACAACTCGTGATTATTTCGCGATAATTTTGCCGCTTTTTACCAAGCACAGAGATGTCAAAGAAAAGGATACGGATGCACTGCGCGTGATACGAGTAAAAAAATAATCGATAAAAGTTAAATGAATGGTAAAAGCAATTGTATTTTAATAGTGTCCCGATTTTACCCATGATGACAAAAAAAAATTACGCGCATTAAAAAAATTCTTTGTCATTAAACTGCGTTTGTACAAACAACACTAAACCTTTTCCTATATTTTTCGTTTCTGTGTCGTTAACTGATAAGCTAACCTTTCTCTAAAATCAAAATGTTAGCGAGTGCAACACTGCATTTAGAACTTCCTTTGGCCTCTTTGAAAAAAGTTACATGCCGTTTGGGCCTTTGACAAATTTAGCGCTCTCTTATATTAAATTGGTTTGACAAAATAAGTTCAACGCAGAGATGGCTCACTAGAAAATCATTACCATTTTAAAAGATGAACTGACTTCACACTGTCGAAAACGCCCTCTTGCAGCCTTAGAAGCCCTATAGACGTTTTGAAACATTGCACTTTTAATTTTTTGTAATTGATGTCTGCCGGTTTAACTTTATACTATGACAGAATACCTACTAAAATACACACCTCCTACCTAAATACCTACTAAAATATACTTCTTTTAAAACTTGGCTGTTTAATCTTCACCACTTTAACACATGTCACAGACAGACCTTCAACAAACACATGTTTAAGTTCTGCCATATATTGGCATATTTATCTGCCAGACACATCTGCACGTATATCACTATAATAATACGTGACAATACGTCTCACTGCTGAGCACATGCGTCCTCTTATGGGTGAGAGGGCTTGGGCCTTAGTCCTTATGCTGGGCCAATATTACAATGGCCAATTGAATATCTTTGCGGAAGTATGCAGGTTTACTCACGATATTTTTCTTCACTGAAAAGCTAGTAGTAAATGTCAAATGATTTTCCGTACATAAGTTCCGAAAAACTCATTGGTAGAAGCCAGGATTTGAACTCGCTACCTCCGGATTGATAGTCTGACGTCAAATCCACTCAGCAATCACCGCTTCATCACTAGCTATACCAAAAGGTCGTACAGATCCCACAGGTGACCCAGTCCACAATGCTCTATAAATACGCTGACACGGCGACAAGCTTTCCAAGATGGCTACCAAATAAATGTTCTTACGCAATGATGACGCGTCGCGTGACGTCACGAGAGCACTCTAGAATATTTGATCATCTTTTTTAGCTTTTATCGTTAGACGATTGGCCGCAGACGTCGTACCTAAATAAAACGTGCAGTTTAAAAAAAAAGTTTAGAGATTATTTAAAGCAGACGTGTGACGTGGTTTGTGACGTCGCGGTGTCCCAAAATAGAAGATAGTTACGATGCTGCTTTTATCTTTTTACGATCGAGAATGGACATTTTTGACAACCGTCTATTCAACAGCAGTTGATACAGTAGCAATGTGATTACTAATTGCTATTAATTCAACTTAGCGAATAAATCAAATAATTGTACACATAATCTTCCTCGCGTTATCCCGGCATTTTCTACGGCTCATGCCTGGGGTCCGCTTGACAACTATTCCTAAGAATTTACCTTCCAACCCGGAGGGGGAACCTTGCTAGGATTAGTCCGGTTTCCTAACGTTTTCCTTCACCGAAAAGCGACTGGTAAATATCAAATGATATTTCGTACACAAGTTCCGAAAAACTCATTGGGTACTAGCCGGGGTCCGCGACCTCCGGATTGAAAGTCGCACGCTGTTACCGCTAGGCTACCAGCGCTCCCTACCTTTGGTTTGTATTTCTAAGTAGTCCCACTACTATGCATATAGAAATTATAAACTGTAGATGTGTATACATACTACTTAGAGAAAAGTGACCAAGCCCTCCGGTGGTGGAGGTCGAAAACGAACCGGCGCGGCGTCTTCAGCTTACGCGGCTAACGCCCGAACACCGAATAACTAAGCCCGAATCGCATTTCTTTCTAAATTGAGAAGATGTCTACATGTGTATGTAGACAATTACATAAGACTGTTTATGTTACTTTATACAATCACCCTGTCTCCAAATACTTGGCATCAATAGTTTATAGTAGAAGTCACATGACATGTACAATTCTTATAATTCCAAATGAAAAAGTCAATTTTCACAATAGATATCTTTGTATGTGAACGCTATTTCATCTAGTCGGGTTATAATCTATTATTTTTGTAAGAATCTGCACGTAGGTGACTTAATTGATTATAGTGTTTTGTACGGTGCTGTGCCTTTGTGGCAATTAATTATAAACAATTCGAAATGTGTGTCGAGTGTGTCATAACTGGACTATAAATACTTGTGTGGGAGTATGGGGAATTCCCTAAAATCGCCAAGACTTGGTAAGCATTAGAAATGAAAGTGTGAAGTAGTATGAAAAACTATTTCTAAGCTTAGCGAATTACGGATAAACTTGATCAACGTGATAAAATAGGTGTCGCTTTTTAACACCACGCGATTGACACTGTCTTTACCACGTTATCACCTCGACAAATACGAGCATCATATCGAATACAGGGGGCCTAGTCAAGATGACAGTCATTGATATAAAACGTTAATCGAAACTTAAATGATGCATGGAAGTAGTCACGTGACTTTTCGTAGCATATCTGTCATCCCGATTCGACATTTCAGAGCACTTAAGTGCATGGCAGTGGGCACATTGCACGTAGAACCGATGGCCATTGGGGCGGAAAGGTTCTCGAGTGGCGACCACTTGGAAGGCGCAGCGTGGGTAGACCGGTCATTGTGGCACTCTTTGGGGGAGGCCTATGTCCAGCAGTGGACATCCTCTGGCTTATATGATGATGATGTTTTTTATGGGTGACAAAGAAAATATGGAGTTGTGTTTAAATTTTCAGACTTTTATTCAAGTATTATATTTTACGTTATGTTACGAATGTTGACGTGTTTTCATACGACTGCACGTTTAGCGTTGATTGATTGATTATAATTAAATGCGCATTCAATTAGTTGTTTACGCATGACACATTTATTACAAATGCTGTGATTTAATTCTTGGAAAACATTATAGCTTTTTGCGCACTTTTTAATACAGAAAACAAAAGTGATTATTCAGCTAATTTAACGGTTTAACTCACGTGTTTTTACTTTTTAGTCACTCACGCGACATGTTTCGGAGAGGCTAGGTCTCCATTTTCAAGCACTAACAGTGCATGAGCTTGTAGAGTTCACGATGGGCACGATCCGCGTATTCCATCTACGTAAGAAACCGTAAAATTAGCTGATTGTTATTATGTCATATGACAGTTTAAATTTGAAAAGTGATTATTTCTTAACTGCTAAGCATATTGAACGGTTCGTATTATATCTCCTTAATATGAGGTTTCATTTAATTGTATATTTCTATTATGTTGTGAGATGCTTTTAATTGAAAATACCTAATTGACTTTGAGGTATACAAAAATCGACATGCTTGATTTTTATTCTGTCGAGTCAAGGGTAGGTAACTTGTTAATGCTTCCCCCTTAGTTATAAAGCTTTTAGGTTCTGATTGAGTTAAATTATGTTTTATCCCTTTCTTACAAATACATAAGTCAAAATGACAGATAAAGACAAACGATTCATAGCTAATTCAGGCCAGTAACGCGTTTATGAATAACGCCATTAATATTTAAATAATTACACCTGTCATGTTTAATAAATGTGTCATGTGCATCTAGTTCAAACATACTAAGGGTCATATTTGACTTGTTACAATGCCAGATCGGGGCATTGCTGCTTTTAATCGCTTTTCTCTACTTCTTCATTGTTATAAACTCTACAATACAGAAAAAACAGACATCACATCTGATGTGTATAACAATTTTTGACGTTAAACAAAAAAAACTCGTTTAGAGCATTATCAAGAATCCAGGCGTAGGCGATGCTAAGACTAGTCTTAAAATAAAACTAATTCTTTAGCAACTGACTGTTAATAACAATAATTATGTAGTCAGGAGGCTGATTCTGGTTTAATAATGTGATATGGTTTTGATCGGCATTCTCCCACCATTTGGGGTAGAATGCGTCCAAGTCGTCCCGCCATCTTTTCGGTCTGCCTGAACCCCGGCCTGCACCGTCTATGGTGTTCCGTGTGTCCCACTCAGTAACCATTTTGGCCCACCTTTCCGGGTGCATGCGGCAGACATGTCCAGCCGGTGCCGATGACAGGGTCGAGTGGAAAAAACGAGGGGAGGCCTTTGCCCAGCAGTGGCACACCAAAGTAGGCAAAAAAAACCGGCCAAGTGCGAGGCGGACTCGCGCACCGAGGGTTCCGTACTTTTTAGTATTTTTTGTTATAGCGGCAACAGAAATACATCATCTGTGAAAATTTCAACTGTCTAGCTATCACGGTTCATGAGATACAGCCTGGTGACAGACAGACAGACGGACAGACGGACAGGCGTACAGACGGACAGACGGACAGCGGAGTCTTAGTAATAGGGTCCCGTTTTTACCCTTTGGGTACGGAACCTTAAAAATGGTTTTGATATTTTGATATAACCTTGAGTCGCAGTAAGTGCGAGTGAAATGCCTTATGTAACGACTCTTCTAACATTACCACCAGTTTAACACCGGCATATACACTAGCGTGTGCGTAACTTACTTTCTATGCACGCTCGTACTCGCATATTGAGTGCGAGCGAGATGTATAGAAAGTAATTTACGCAGACGTTATCGAATATGTCAGATTGACAGTCTAAGGTAGTCGTGGTAAGGTTACGGGAGGCCTAACCAGGATGACAACCGTACCGGACCTATATCGTAGCTAAATATTTGTTTTTAGGGTTCCGTACCCAAAGGGTAAAAACGGGACCCTATTACAGAAAAAATCCTGTCCTGTCCGTCTGTCCGTCTGTCACCAGGCTGTATCTCATGAACCGTGATAGCTAGACAGTTGAAATTTTCACAGATGATATATTTCTGTTGCCGCTATAACAACAAACCTATGGCAGTCAAACTTGGACACTAACTAGGAACAACTTAAACAAACTACAAGTGTGTCAAAGAAAGAAGAAGCCATGGAAAGAAGTATGATTGGAGTTAAATTGAGAGACAGAATCAGGAACAAGTACATTAGATCTAAAACATGTGTAGAAGATGTAACCATTAAAGTTAAAACACTCAAATGGAGGTGGACAGGACATACGATCAGGGGCAAAGAAAAATGGAGCAAGAGAATTATATGGTGGTTCCTGAAAGATAGAAAAAGAAAACAAGGACCACCAAAAATGAGATGGGAAGACGAAATTGTAAAATTCACAGGGAGACATTGGACCAGACTGGCGAGAGACAGGGAAAAATGGAAAGGGATGGAAGAGGCCTTTGCCAAACGGCATACAGACCAAACCGAAACCGATGTTGTCTGAAACATTAATATCATGTTAAATTATATACTTGGATAAGTTGTGTACAATAATATTTAAACTCAAATTGTAAAAAAAAAATATGTCTGAATAAAAGGCTTATATTATATTATTATAACAACAAATACTAAAAAGTACTAAAAACAGAATAATATAAATATTTAAATGGGGCTCCCATACAATAAACGTGATTTTTTTGCTGTTTTTTTCCGTAATGGTACGGAACCCTTCGTGCGCGAGTCCGACTCACACTTGGCCGGTTTTTATCTACTTGCATATCATAACTTCCCTATATATAAATTATATTGAGTAACAATTACGTACGAACATAAGGTGCATTTTAAAGGGGCCCACTGACTATCAGTCCGCCGGACGATATCGGCCTGTCAGTTAGAAAAAAAATTTGACAGTTCCGAACAACTGACAGCCCGATATCGTCCGGCGGACTGATAGTCAGTGGGACCCTTAAAACGTGTATCTAAACACATTACAAACATTCGCACTACAGTGTGTCACCAGTATGCGAAGTAACAAAACAAAAACACATCAACACCAAACCTATAACCAATCGAATCGAATTTGGTCCTTCACCAATTGTAATTAAGTTTAAATTAGAACAAAACACCCGCTTACTTGTTCCCTTTAGTCTTAGGCTGGTTATATTTAGCAAGAATGTTTGGTATGCGCGATTCTTAGCGTTATCTGTACCAATGTACTAACCACAGATCACTCCTGATGTACTAGATGTAACACAAGAATTATTATTATATTTTTAACGGCCTCTTACGGCCTGATTTGAACAATGCTTATGAAGTCAATGAATCAATCTTTAGGTAGTATGGCTCCATCAATACTGTCGATGATTTCGCCAACGTCAAATCCACGTGGGATCAAATTAATGTTTCTTGATTAAAACTTCAGCCAGTGTACGGTAAACAATAAAATTATGGGCTTCTAGGGCTCTAGCCAGACACGGTTAGAGGTAGAAATACCAAATGCTCTTAGAGCACGACATTGTTCGGTAGTTGTTGTAATTGTCTCGTAAAACCGATAGCTGGATTTTACGAGAAGCACGTGGACTACCGGCCGTTGACTCCAAAATGGTGGTTAAACACGCTTTGAGATTAATTCTCCATTCACTGCAGACTACTTACCACATTAGATTACTTATAATAAAGCTATCGATATTACACTTTAAACAATATTAATGAGCAAAAAACAAAGGAATTAATCACGAGGCTACTATCAAGATGGCGTTCGAACCGGAAGTTCTTATAAGAAGTCACAGCGATACGATCCCGATCTGTCAGTGACAAAAGTGACATTTCTTCAACCAAACAAAAGTCACTTTTGACACTGACAGATCCGTATCGTATCGCTGTGACTTCTTAGAAGCATTGTTTGAATCGGGTCGTTAGCCTAATCGGCAATGACCCTGCCTATGAAGCAGGAGGTCCTGGGTTGCAAACCCGGTCACGGCATTTATATTAAGAGTCCCCGGCAAGCTCGGCCGAATTTCACCTTCCCATACAAACGGAGTTTCGTTCTCATTCTAAAACTGCGTGTTAGATTGTAATGAACCTTTGCGCATAAAATGACATGAGGTATATCTAGGTCTGTAATTAGTGTATATAGGCTCTAGTACATAAAAAAACGAAATAGAGCAAAAACATGTTTTATACGAAAAACTTAAATTCGCTGTATTTTTTTACTATGGTATCTGAAGCTACATAAACTAATAACAGACCTAGATAATATCTAGGATAAGGTATATTGTACCTTATCCTATTGTAAGTACAAAGTTGCAGTACAATCTAGCTAGTCGTTTTAAAATGAGAACGTAACTACGTTTGTATGGAGAACCGAGAAGTATGAATATTGTTGCCTAGTACCCATAGTACAGTCGTCATCAGATATATCGGAGCGGCGGAGGTGCTCAAAAATATCTGAACACGCACTCCAGCGACTTGGCAATAGAGGCGCGTTCAGATATATCTGATGGCGACTGTACAACTTTGCTTAGTTTGAGGTTGAGGCTAGGTCGATCTGTGTAAGATTGTCGATACGCTACGGAGCGTTAACGATTGGCACGTTGGCTACGCGCCCTGCTGTTTACAAACCAAATGAGTAACACTCATACTCATATCAAAGAGGATATAATAAGATAGAGCGGTACTGTCATAGTAGATTTTGTAACCACAGTAAATTCACTGCTATCTATCGATAGACTTTAAAACTAAAAATGAAGATTTATAAAAATACGATAAAATGTATTTAATATGGATAAAAAAAAATTTATTTGCATTAATTATTTTTATGATTTTGACCCGTGTTCTTTCACTGATATGCGTTAAAATTGTTAAATAACAAACGAAACCGTAAACGCCCTCTATACGAGAGTAGGTCAAAGGTAGTAGCGCCATCTGATCGAGAATCAAATTTTCATGATTTTCGAGGCACGTTTTTTCCTTAGACTATATCCATCTATTACGGAGATTTGATCACGTTGTTCGAATTGACCGGTTCATCTGTATTTATTCTGCATGCTAAACCGGCGGCGCAGGTAATAGCGTGGTATAGCGTAGCGGCGCCGCTCGCTACGGCTATTACCTGCAAGCGCTACTATCGCTGCTCACGCGCAGCTCGAACCGACAGTACGGCCAATTCGAACGTTACCTACGTCAAACTGATATACAAATGATGATTTAGTTATTGGGTTTTTAATAGTTCATCTCACAGGAGGCTGTGCATACAATACGAGTAGCACAAAGAGCCATGGAGCGCGCCATGCTCGGCATCAAACTTCAAGACCGAGTGAGGAATGTTGAGATCCGACGCCGCACCAAGGTGCGAGATGTGGGAGACGTCATTACCAAGCTTAAATGGAGTTGGGCGGGACATGTTGCCAGGCAGAGTGATGGCAGGTGGAACAAAATGTTGACAGATTGGTGGCCGCTTTCAGATGAAAGAAGCGCCTGGAGTCCGTTGGCTCGTTGAGTGGACGATGTTCGAAAAATCGCGGGGTACTTTTGGATGAGACTAGCCCAGGACCGGGATAAGTGGCGTACACGAATAGAGGGTTATGCTCAGCAGTGGGCGACTGAAGGCTAGAATGATGATGATGATGATGTCTCACAACTTAATTCCTATTGGTCACGCGAACGGAGATTGCATATATGAAGGTAATCGAAAAAATTCGACGCATACCGCCGTTACTTGGGCGGGTGGCTGAGTGGTTGAGGCATCTGCTGCGAATGCAGAGGACGCTGATTCAATGCCAGCCTTGGTCACTTTTTCTTTCATTTATAACATCTGTTTTAATGTTTATTTGGGCACAAACGGTACATGTTTCTTATAACTAGTGTCTTATACATAATTCATAAACCAGGACAGTTGCCACCACTTAATAGCTCATTAAAGAAAAACAAAATACGGGATAACTAAACTTAAAAATTAACAACAAGGGTCGAATTAGGACAGGGGCTTAATTAATGAAGATAAAACTATTTTTATACATTTTTGCAATTAAGTGTATTAGTTACAGTGTATTTAATTCGATTGTTTGTTTAAAACCAAAAGTACTTGACGTTTAAATTTTGACAAGGAGTCATTAAATATATCAATTTTTGAGAAAATATCATTATTAAATCTGCAAGCTCTTATCAGGGAGAAGGAGTCTTATCTACTTCAGTTTAATAATATAACTATGGATGGTATAGAAAGGATCGCAATCTCTTATGGCAGAATTGTTGTAAAAGTGACCGCGTTAAGCTTTAAATAATAGTTCCTAATCTCTCCGGTGGCGCTAGTTAGGCTCTGGGACATAAGGCAACAAATAACCCGACCAAATTACGTAGGTTGTTTTTGGTAGTATTTCGGTGTATGGTGGCGCCGCCTAATTACTGTTTTTTGATGGACACTTTTCATACATAGAGATTTGGCTCCTTTATACAGTCTCCATGAATATAACAGTGAGAATTGCACTCGTAGTGACGTTATTGTGATAGCGGTGTGTCACAGTATGACACTTGTTGGGTGGGCATTAGGTAATGTGCTTTTAAAATAACTCCGTGTTTACGTTAGACAATGTAATGAAATTAGATTAAGAGATTGAAGGAGATCACTCAGTTTTGTTTCACAGATTTATATATATTCTAGACTTTGGACCCGTTATTCTCATCACAATTGAAATGAAACCGTACACAGTTCTAGTCAGAAAAACCCGATTAATTAATTTTTACCATAGAGTAACTTATA
Source organism: Cydia strobilella (assembly GCF_947568885.1). NCBI lineage: Eukaryota > Metazoa > Arthropoda > Insecta > Lepidoptera > Tortricidae > Cydia > Cydia strobilella. Next base: position 1,731,912 of record NC_086054.1, read on the forward strand.
CTAGAGCGGTACTGTCATAGTAAATTTTGTAACCCCAGTAAATTCACTGCCATCTGTCGACACACTTTAAAACTAAAAATGAAGATTTATAAAAATACGATAGAATGTATTTAAATATAGATAAATGATTTTTTTTATTTGCATTAATTATTTTTATGATTTTGACCCATGTTCTTTCACTGATATGCGTTAAAATTGTTAAATAACCAACGAAACCGTCAACGCCATCTATACGACTGTCGGCCAAAACTAGTAGCGCCCTCTGAGCGAGAATCAAATTTTCTTGATTTTCGAGGCACGTTTTTTCCTTAAACTGTATCCATCTATTACGGAGTTATATCTATCTTTGTTTTTACTAACCCCTTAGGATTAGGTTAGTTTTTAAAACTTAGCAAACCTTTATTAAATTGTCCCTTTCTAACAAATACAAAAATGTATTTAGGACCAAATGAAGGTTAAAGGATGACTCACGTTAGACCGGGCCGTGTCCGGGCCGGAGCTTCCGGCGCTTCGTTTTCTATGGAAAGTATCACGTGATCACCTGTCATGTCATAGAAAAGTAAGCGCCGGAAGCTCCGGCCCGGACACGGCCCGGTCTAACGTGAGTCATCCTTAATACCTTCAAACGATTTCCAGCTTGCTGGGAATATATTCTTCGAAAAAAAAAATTGGTTGAGTTATTATGAATTTCGACATACAAAGAGAAAGAAACGGACTGGGGGCCTAGCCAATTGACAATTGTTGGTAAAAATACCTATATCGGAATTTAAGTAACGTATGAAAATTGTCACGTGACCTTGTACAGCATCTGTCATCCGATTATTAGGGTTCCGTACCCAAAGGGTAAACACGGGACCCTAGTACTAAGACTCCGCTGTCCGTCTGTCTGTCACCAGGCTGTATCTCATGAACCGTGACAGCTAGACAGTTGAAATTTTCACAGATGATGTATTTCTGTTGCCACTATAACAACAAATACTAAAAAGTACGGAACCCTCGGTGCGCGAGTCCGACTCGCACTTGGCCGGTTTTTTTTTCGTTTGACATTTGTCTTAATTTCTGTAATTAGCTGGCGAACCTCAGTTTGCCGACCTCTGTCCCAGTCTGCGAGTGCGTGCCGCAAACGCAATTTTCTATCAAAACAAGTGTCACATTGCCTCTTCGGATTACATGTTTGTGTGGGAGCTTTCGCGTGTTTGCACCGAGTATAAATAAAATGATTTGTTTTTGATGCGCGGCACCCGGTTTGGTGGGAATCAGGTGGTCGGCCGCCGGTGGAACGAACTTGAAAATATTTTGTAGCCCTGCCACATATCTCAGACGGTTGATGAGGTATTAGTTGGAAGCTTGTTGTCTCGAACGTAGGGCTTCCTACTCACAAGACACAAACACGAAGATTTTGGATCTTAAGAGGTTAGAAATATAAAAAACCGGTAAAGTGCGAGTTCGTTTAACTCGCGCACCGAGGGTTCCGTAGAAACTTTAAATTCTCTCATGTAACTATAATCACGAAAGACTTTTGACCAGAATCATAAGTAAAGTGTTTACTTTTACTTACTTACTATATCGGCAAATTGGCTAACTAATTTTCGCGACCTGTATGTATGTTGGTTTGTCTGGGATAATTCTTTATCATGTGAACCGATTTCAACAATTTTTATTTTATTTGAAAGGAGGTGGTTTTAGTGTAATCTCAAGTTCAAATATAATAAACACCCGCAAAGGGGCTTAAATTGCAAATTAAATTACAAAATGTTTTTTGATAACAAAAAAAAAGTATTTAAGATAAGAATTTACTTTAATATAAGGTTTTTAAATGATCATCTTTCGATTTCAATACCGGTATCGAGAATCATCCAATATTGGCACAATGTAGTTGGCTAAAGGTGACAAATAAAAATTTTGGTGACAGCAAACATTGTTGACATTTTGGACTTACGAAAAAACGTTGTCTGTGCAGAGAATGCCGTGGCCACGACGACCAAGCCCAAGCGGAGGGCGTACCTGCTGAAGCGGAAAGCGCTCACCACCGGCTTCTTTGACCAGAAGAATGCCGACAAGGATAAAGGTTAGTCAATTCATTATTTAAGAATGACTCACGCTACAGTCCGGGTCTGTCTTATAAGCAAATAAAAGTTTACCTAAGTTGGAATGTGAACGGAATCTCTAACTGGTACATTGAAGACTGTGTGTTATACATAAACAATCCACAATTCCATACCTATAATGAATTGGGCTATAATTTTTATTTTCTGTTGAAAACAAAGATGCTTAGTCTGCCTTTCCATTGAGGCGGAGATGAGGAGAGATGTATCTCTTCTACGCTCCGCTGGATTACAATCAATGCTATTAGTTGATTCCCACACGTCTTCCCTCATCTCCGCTCATCTCCGCCTCAGTAAGGCAGCCTCATTCTATGTTGTAGAGACATGCCGTAGCTCGTAGGTGCTACATCACAGAGGCCTCTACACCGTAGCCGCTATGTTAGTGATCCTGATCCATAATTGCGTATTCGATGATTCTACGTTGTCCCACCACTTATAAGTCATAACTATCGAATCACATTTGAAAGCCAGCGTATTCTGATTGTAATAACAGGATATGATCATTGATGATACTGACATATTATGAGAAAAAGTAAGAAAAACTAAGCGTTTCTTTTTTTTGCCATTTTTTTGTTACCTTTTTTGCCACTTTCATGTTATTTCCAGTCAGGATGACGAGCCCTTTTCATCCTTATAGAAAAAAAGTGTCCCAAAATTTTCCATAGATTTGAAACTTTCCTTTTTGTTACCGCCATAGAAAGTATATAGGGAAATGGTAACACAATAGGAACAAAACCATGGGACATTTTTTTATCCCATTAGGATCGGAAGAGCTCGTGATCCTTATTATTATTCACAACGACGGGACTTAATCGCGTAAAATAAGTTTTAAATTTACCTCCGACGCTCGTGATCCTGTCTAAAAATAACATAAAAGTAGCAAAAAGGACACATAAAAAAATGGCAAAAAAAAAGAAAGGCTCAACTGTCATACGAAAAAAATACAGACGTGGTGATGGTATTGCACTTAGATGCCACTGTGTTGAACACATTCGTGTGTTTAGACATTTAGTCATTATGTAAGTAAGTGGGCAGTAAACAGGTAATATTAGTACAAGTGCAATCAGTAAAGCGCGGGCGCTGGCAGCCGCTCACATGACAGTTAGTCACGCATTCCTACTACAGACGGCATAGTAAAACATACGTTATTGATTTTGACTAGGTATTCTGCGTCGATATACTAGACATGAGAATATGAAGACTAATAGATACCCCCAGGCAAAACCAAGTCACTATGCTCAGTAATGAGGAATTGATAAAGAAAAAGAAGAGCATAGGTTTGTTCTATGGGATTTCTAATTTAAAAAAAAAGTGTGCGTGTAATCTTTACGCGCGATTGAAGTAAAACTTGTTTGACGATGATGTTTATCGCTATGTTGGCACTTTGACGTGTGTCCTATTGTGCGTGTGTCACTACTGAGCGTTACTTCCGTCAGAAAAAAATCTGAGATACCCTCTAGTCGCGCCTAAAGAAGTTTTACTTCAAAAAACATTTACACTATTGACAGGTAAGATTGACAGGTAAACCTATGTTGGCTCCGACAACCCCATTAATACGGATATTGAGGGCCTCGATATCAGCAGCAGCTACAGCATTAAAAAAAATTTAAATATGGGAATAATTAAAAAAAAACAAGACCTCAGTTTCGAAAAAAAAGCTTTTTTTTAACTTTCAAATAGAAAAAAAACTATACCACTCGATGCAACAATATTAAACGCAACATTTCACTGATAAAATTGCAATTTCCCTGTTATCCATACATCGAAACGGCTTCTAAGCAAAGTGACACAGTGACGTCACGATGTGTTGCCATTATGTTAGACCGTAGTAACGTGCGGGTGCCAGACTTTGACCATCATTTGTGACTTTTGTATTGCTTTAAGACAATGGGTCCCATACAGACATTTGATCCTCAAAACAAACCTGATCGGCTGATACCATAAAAAAATTGTCAAATACCCAATTAAATATATTTAGCTGTCTTGTTCTAACAGGTAGTAATTTCTAATACGTTCCTACCGCTCACAATAAATTGAGAGCAATATTGTGTATAGACAGCAACACACTGATTTTCTTTGATGAAATCGTCTGCGTTAGTTTAGTAATAAAATTACCCGGCCAGACCAAAACGATAAATCTCCTTGATGTATCCATCTCGCCGACAACCACGAAAACTAAATTATCTGTCTTTACTTTTATTACGGTTTAAACGTATCATTCAAAATTAATTCCCACGTGGCAATGAAATTTACAACGCCGATTTATTGTAGTTTTAAAAAAGCATCCGATATTTATGATGTTTGTTTGGCTTTTCTAACTCCTGACGTTTCGATGTATCGCTGTGTTTCTTTTGCAATAAATAAAACTGTAAAAGACTCGTTTATAAGTTAATTTAACTGGTTCTGAGAAATATAGAAAGGAATAATCAATTCAAAGAATGACGGTCACCATCGTGGCCGTGTTCGCGTGCTGCTGGATGCCCTACGCCACAATGACTTTATGGTACATGGTGGACCGGCAGTCGGCCAAGCACGTCTCGGCCCGGCTACAGGACCTGTTCTTCGTCATGGCAGTGTCCAACTCGTGCATGGACCCCCTCGTGTACGGGACCTACGCATTCAAAGAAATATAGTCTGTCAGTAGAAAAGGCGCGAAATTCAAATTTTCTATGGGACGATAACCCTTCGCGTCTACATTTTTAAAACTTGCTGGTTTTTAGGGTTCCGTACCAAAAAGGTACAAAAGGAACCCTTATGGTCCGACTCTGTCCGTTTGTCTGTCTGTCTGTCACATTGCTAAATATCTCGAGAACTACTTAAGCCATCGATTTGAAATTTGGAATAGTCATGAAGAACGGTAACCCAAACACATTGAAAGTGTAATTTTATTAAATTTATTTTTATGGAAAATGCCCAATATAAAGAGGGGGCAAAATTTCAAAGACTAGTTGCTAGGTCGAGTGGGATATCATTTGAAAGAGCTCAAATTGAACATTACAAAACAATTATTAATTTTTTTATCATAGTAAAAAAATATTGACTTGTGAAGGGAAATGTTAAAAAAATACCATCCCCCCCCCCTTATCTCCGACAGGAAAAATCTATCTTGAATACTTTTTTTTAATTATCAAAAAACATCTTGTTCTTGTAATTTAATTTGCAATTTAAGCCCATTTGGGAGTGTTTGTTATACTTGAAATATCTATGGGACTACACTAAAACCACCTTCTTTGAAATAAAACAAAAATTGTTGAAATCGTTTCGCAGCCTATAAAGTCAAATTTAAAATAAGTAGGGTACTTTCCTACTAGTTAAATCAGTTTCTTTTTCGAACTGTCAAAACGATTAGCCATTATGGAATTTAATATATGAAATTTGCACAAGTGACGTCACGGTCAATGCGCCTACTTTTTTATTTCTATCCGATTTATTAAATAGAAATTGTGTCGAAAAATAACTGCTCTCTACGTTTTTCTAATAATTATCTGGTGCTTTATTTTGTCCATGGTGTGAAATCATTTATTTTAAACACAGAAAATATCCCTATTCAATTTAGTTTACTATAGTTTGTCAAAGGACAGTCTAATTTCAAACATAGACAGAGAGAATCATACTATCTTTGTCTTACACTAGTACTAGCACCCAAAGGAAAATAATGAGTAGGTATAGTTTTTGTTTACTGTTGTTTGTTCTTATTTACTGACAATTTGGTTTGACCAACTATAGTCTTGACTAAGAAGTCGCTGGCCAAACGACTAGTCCACGCCACCTGGGCACTAAAAAAAAACTTAATTTCAAGATGGCGTTTATTATAGCATCTCCGCATGCGGGGGCGAAATTCCTGCAGCGAGCCAAACTCGAGATCAAAATATTTACGTGCTAGTAGAAAATTATCAACACATTAAACAATTATCAAACGAGATTATCGATCGGCCGTGTTTGATTTTTTTTAAGTGTTCTTGTTCGCTTTGATGCGAGTGATGACAGATTATGAAATATCTAGAGCTTGACCAGTGCCCTGTTTATCAAAAGCTTGTAGCTTGTAATACAAGTGGAAGTCCCTTTCTAACAAAAGCTGTCAAAAAGTGAGTTCCGCTTGTATTACAAGCTACAAGCTTTTGATAAACAGGGCACAGGAATATATGATCACGCGCCATGTTATGCCTATCAAACAATCAAGTACAGTAATTACCAACTAGATTACAGTCTAAAATTACGGCTACATCATCGGAGCCCACTCTCTTGGACCGCCATCCTTCTTATCGCGCCCATCAAAACGGCTCTGCCAATGCATGGCTCACTGTGCTGAAATACTTCTGGCCTTTTATGTGCTTAGCTAGTTGTTTATTTTAAATAACATCACCAACGAAGTAGAACATCACTAGTTTCTATGTCCTTCCCATGTGTCTTAATCGCGAACTTCATCGACATGTGTGTCCTGCCTATCATAACCTATGGTGCTCAAACACGGTCATTATAACTGAGGCTTTAAAGTCCAAACTCAAGGTTTGCCAGCGAGCGATGGAGCGCAGTATACTAGGTGTTCGCAGAACTGATAGAATCAGAAACACGAAACTGCGCTCCGGAACTCGAGTTGTAGATGTCGGTGCCACAGATCATATAATATTTTTTTTAAATTAATGCGTTGAATTCATGTTGTTATGTTTTTAATTTATGGCAGTTTAAATATCTCTTAATCTGTAGGATAAAATTTTCGTAATGGCTATGGACGGTATAGAAAGGACGACAATCTTAAGAACTTGGCAGAACTATTGCAAAAGTGACCAACTTTCAGCTGTAAACAGGTGGCGCTAGGTAGGCTCTGGGACATGAGTATAACATGAACCATAGAAGGCAACAAATAACCCGACTAGAGTTGTGCCGTTCCCGGTAACATTACCCATTTAGTATGGGGAATGTTACCGAGCGAGAAATTTCCCCATACAAAATGGGGAATGTTACCGGGAACGGCACAACTCTAAACCCGACCAAATTACGTAGGTTGTTTTTGGTATTATTTCGGTGTATGGTGGCGCCGCCTAATTACTGTTTTTTATGGACACTTTTCATACAGAGAGATTTTGCTCCTTTATATAGTCTCCATGGTAATGGCTGATTGAGACATTTGGCGCCATCTATGATGTCGATTTGAAAATAATTATAAGGCATTCGAGATGGGAGGGAATGTCGCTGCTTACCCTGACAGGTGGGCCAAAATGGTTACCGAGTGGGACCCACGGAACATCATAGATGGTGCTGGCCGGGGTGCAATGTACGTGATGTGGTGGAAATATTCGCCGACATCGAGTGAAGTCTCGGTAGCGCAGTTGGCAGAGCGATGATCCAAAGCCGCGGTAAAATTTCCCACTTCATTTATATCCAACCTATGTTGATATGTGTCTAACAAACTTCTATGAAATTATGACGTATAAATAACACTTGCACTGCTTGTGCTATCAAAATCGTTGCAGACTTTTCTTGGTCTAACTCTATTAGGTATTTACCATGTAAGCGATTTGCTGAATTACTGTAAGCTTCTATGAGATAATAAATAATTGAATTTAATAAATATGTTTAACAACCCACATAAGAATAAACTTCTTTCATATCATCTTGTTAATTAATTTACAATGTGTGCTGTTTTTTGTTATCCAACATCATAAAATTAAGATCAAAGACGTGGCACATAACTCTTGTGTCCATTAACATTTTTTCGCGTACATAATTAAGTTTTTTCGGATTCGTGCCAGCTCTGGTTGTCTACGGCAGGTTTACTTTATAATGGGGAAGGACGGTAAATAGTAGATTGTGTCACAAGGGAGGAAAATGACATATTTATGGCGAGGGCGTACATTGAATCCTGAAACGAAGCGTAGGATTCTATAATTGAATCCTGAGCATAGCGAGGGATTCTAAAATAGAATCTTGAGCGTAGTGAGGGATTCAAGTGATAGCGCCCAAGGTGGAAATAATTTTGCTACCATGTGACACATACTGTTTTTCACATGACCTATGAGGAAATTATTATGTTCCAAAATATTAATTATTTACCTAAAAATTTGTATGCAAAAAAAAGGAAAAAAATCGTGTCCTAGAACAGGAAACTGCCACTTTGATCCCTCCTAGCAGGGAAGAAAAGTGTCACTTTGATCCCTCCTAGCGGGGAAGAACAAGCCCTTTTTCGAATAGCTGTGAAAAAACCATTGTCGATGTCAAGGGACTGACACTCTTTGATAGAGAAAGATAGTCTTATTGCGATTCCTGTATGAGGAAAGAGAAAATAGTGCCATGCTTTGTCTTTATCACCGACCGGGCATTTTTTCATATATAGAAAGCATCACGTGATCACCAATCACCTGTCATAGAAAAAAAACGGTCACGTGCGAGTCGGACTCGCGCACCGAGGGTTCCGTATTTTTTAGTATTTGTTGTTATAGCGGCAACAGAAATACATCATCTGTGAAAATTTCAACTGTCTAGCTGTCACGGTTCATGAGATACAGCCTGGTGACAGACAGACGGACAGACGGACAGACGGACAGACGGACAGCGGAGTCTTAGTAATAGGGTCCCGTTTTTACCCTTTGGGTACGGAACCCTAAAAAGTATTGGCAGCCTCAGTCTGGGACCTTGCGTTTTTTTAAGGAATCGGTTTAGCAGTTCAATACTGACAGACAGTTACTTTAGCGTTTATAACATAACTAGGGATAAAGATTGTTAATAAGACCCCTAATAACCATGAGATCCGCATCAAAAATGTGGTTTATGCGGTAACAATCGGCGGCGGGCGGTCCGCGGCCTATTTATAACCGAGCGCCTACACTTTAGTATATTCCATAGAGTAACTTATACTAACTAGAGCGGTACTGTCATAGTAAATTTTGTAACCCCAGTAAATTCACTGCCATCTGTCGACACACTTTAAAACTAAAAATGAAGATTTATAAAAATATTTAGATAGATAGATTTTTTTTTATTTGCATTAATTATTTTTATGATTTTGACCCGTGTACTTTCACTGATATGCGTTAAAATTGTTAAATAACAAACGAAACCGTCAACGCCATCTATACGACTGTAGGCCAAAACTAGTAGCGCCCTCTGAACGAGAATCAAATTTTCTTGATTTTCGAGGCACGCTTTTTCCTTAGACTGTATCCATCTATTACGGAGTTATATCTATCTTTGGTATATTCATATTGGAGATGAAAAAGATAACCAAGAAGGTTTTTTTATTAAAATGTTTTGCGGGTTTTTAGTAGGTCAAATTAGTAGTGGGGAGGCGTGGTAGAATTCTAGCGATCACATGGGTCACGTCTCGTCAACGGCAGGTGACGGAAACGCCGCAGGGTATGTTAGTGGGTATTCTCCTTCTCTCCGAGGAGCGAGTCCCACATACCACCCCCAATGGGCTTCCCCATTGCCCGGGGGCGTGATGAGTAAATGCATTTACCCTTGCGTCCAAAAAAAAAGGTCAAATTAGTACGACTTTCCCATAGATCTTGAATGCAATAGTCGATACATCGCTTACGCTTGATGACAATTGAAGTAGGTAAGCAAAATGGAAGCCATCACTTAAACTCACTTACCTTGCCTATTATGAACATTCCATGCCTAAATATAAATACTGTTATTATTCTATTTCCGAAATAAAATAAGAATATTTTGTATAGCATTTCATGAGTGCGAAATGTGCCCATTTCGCATTTATGAAGTGTTAATAAAAAACTTGCCGACTACAAATTAAAAAAACGTCGCCATTTTTAAGCTTCATGAATAGTGGGCGCTATCATTGCAATTTTGGTCGCACTTTTGTTTTTTATTTTTTTCATTTATTTGGCATATACATTTATGCAACAAGTGCGGAAATCATCTTTACGCACGTGTATCATACAATGTTTTACCAAAGATAGATATAACTCCGTAATAGATGGATACAGTCTAAGGAAAAAACGTGCCTCGAAAATCAAGAAAATTTGATTCTCGTTCAGAGGGCGCTACTAGCTTTGGCCTACAGTCGTATAGATGGCGTTGACGGTTTCGTTTGTTATTTAACAATTTTAACGCATATCAGTGAAAGAACATGGGTCAAAATCATAAAAATAATTAATGCAAATAAAAAAAATCATTTATCTATATTTAAATACATTTTATCGTATTTTTATAAATCTTCATTTTTAGTTTTAAAGTGTGTCGACAGATGGCAGTGAATTTACTGGGGTTACAAAATTTACTATGACAGTTCCGCTCTAGTATAAGTTACTCTATGGTTTTACTATGCATTGTGCGAGTAAATAAAAAACATATCATGGCAAATAAGTTTAATTATTAAAAGGAGTGTTTTAAATCGACACGAGTTGCAAATTACCTATTCGCACGTGTATCGTACAACGTTTTACAGTACATATGGCCCTTTAAACTTTCGACATATGCACGAAAAGTGCTCTTTTCCGCACTAGTGCGAGAAAGTAGCACCATATGTACTGTAAAAAAAATTGAAAACAAAAAGCACTAGTGCGGAAAAGTAGTACTTTCCGCATGATATGGCTCCGTAGGAAACGCACTTTTCGAGCACATGCATTGTAAAATACATTACAGTGTTATACTATACTAAAGCGCTTACATACTAGTCACATCAAATAACATTCAACATTTAATAAACATTATAAACACACAAAATTAATTCAACAGCAATTCCATAATAAATACAAAAGAGATGGGCCGAATACGGAGTTTGCCAAATACGAATATTCGGCCGAATGTTCGGTTCAGATCTTACCGAACTGAATATATTTGATAGGCAATCTTGTAAGTTGTGGATCTGTCATGGGACTAGATAGAGCTTTTTGCATGGAATTGACCCCTTAAGTATATTTGTTTCTGGTTATTTAAAAGGTTTGTCAATATTCAAGCTTTGGTGTCTTATCAAATAATATTAATAGGTCTCTCAAGTCTCAAATGACCTTTTTTAATCACTTGCAAAGTCACTGTGAGACCACTCGTCCTTGTCCTTCCAACGATTTATGTGGCCAATACCTGTGTTTGGTACCCCTTAAGTATATTTGTTTTTGGTTATTTTAAAGGTTAGTTAATATTCAAGGTTGTAGCTTTACAAGCTTTGGTGTCTCATCAAATAAATTAATAGGTCTCTAGACCTTTTTTAACCACTTCCTTGCAAAATCTCTTCAAAGTCACTGTGAGACCACTCGTCCTTGTCCTTCCAACGATTTATGTGGCCAATACCTGTGTTTGGTACCCCTTAAGTATATTTGTTTTTGGTTATTTTAAAGGTTAGTTAATATTCAAGGTTGTAGCTTTTCAAGCTTTGGTGTCTCATCAAATAAATTAATAGGTCTCTAGACCTTTTTTAACCACTTCCTTGCAAAATCTCTTCAAAGTCACTGTGAGACCACTCGTCCTTGTCCTTCCAACGATTTATGTGGCCAATACCTGTGTTTGGTACCCCTTAAGTATATTTGTTTTTGGTTATTTTAAAGGTTAGTTAATATTCAAGGTTGTAGCTTTACAAGCTTTGGTGTCTCATCAAATAAATTAATAGGTCTCTAGAGCTTTTTTAACCACTTCCTTGCAAAATCTCTTCAAAGTCACTGTGAGACCACTCGTCCTTGTCCTTCCAACGATTTATGTGGCCAATACCTGTGTTTGGTACCCCTTAAGTATATTTGTTTTTGGTTATTTTAAAGGTTAGTTAATATTCAAGGTTGTAGCTTTACAAGCTTTGGTGTCTCATCAAATAAATTAATAGGTCTCTAGAGCTTTTTTAACCACTTCCTTGCAAAATCTCTTCAAAGTCATTGTGAGACCACTCGTCCTTGTCCTTCCAACGATTTATGTGGCCAATACCTGTGTTTGGTACCCCTTAAGTATATTTGTTTTTGGTTATTTTAAAGGTTAGTTAATATTCAAGGTTGTAGCTTTACAAGCTTTGGTGTCTCATCAAATAAATTAATAGGTCTCTAGAGCTTTTTTAACCACTTCCTTGCAAAATCTCTTCAAAGTCACTGTGAGACCACTCGTCCTTGTCCTTCCAACGATTTATGTGGCCAATACCTGTGTTTGGTACCCCTTAAGTATATTTGTTTTTGGTTATTTTAAAGGTTAGTTAATATTCAAGGTTGTAGCTTTACAAGCTTTGGTGTCTCATCAAATAAATTAATAGGTCTCTAGAGCTTTTTTAACCACTTCCTTGCAAAATCTCTTCAAAGTCACTGTGAGACCACTCGTCCTTGTCCTTCCAACGATTTATGTGGCCAATACCTGTGTTTGGTACCCCTTAAGTATATTTGTTTTTGGTTATTTTAAAGGTTAGTTAATATTCAAGGTTGTAGCTTTACAAGCTTTGGTGTCTCATCAAATAAATTAATAGGTCTCTAGACCTTTTTTAACCACTTCCTTGCAAAATCTCTTCAAAGTCACTGTGAGACCACTCGTCCTTGTCCTTCCAACGATTTATGTGGCCAATACCTGTGTTTGGTACCCCTTAAGTATATTTGTTTTTGGTTATTTTAAAGGTTAGTTAATATTCAAGGTTGTAGCTTTACAAGCTTTGGTGTCTCATCAAATTTCCTTGCAAAATCTCTTCAAAGTCACTGTGAGACCACTCGTCCTTGTCCTTCCAACGATTTATGTGGCCAATACCTGTGTTTGGTACCCCTTAAGTATATTTGTTTTTGGTTATTTTAAAGGTTAGTTAATATTCAAGGTTGTAGCTTTACAAGCTTTGGTGTCTCATCAAATAAATTAATAGGTCTCTAGACCTTTTTTAACCACTTCCTTGCAAAATCTCTTCAAAGTCACTGTGAGACCACTCGTCCTTGTCCTTCCAACGATTTATGTGGCCAATACCTGTGTTTGGTACCCCTTAAGTATATTTGTTTTTGGTTATTTTAAAGGTTAGTTAATATTCAAGGTTGTAGCTTTACAAGCTTTGGTGTCTCATCAAATAAATTAATAGGTCTCTAGACCTTTTTTAACCACTTCCTTGCAAAATCTCTTCAAAGTCACTGTGAGACCACTCGTCCTTGTCCTTCCAACGATTTATGTGGCCAATACCTGTGTTTGGTACCCCTTAAGTATATTTGTTTTTGGTTATTTTAAAGGTTAGTTAATATTCAAGGTTGTAGCTTTACAAGCTTTGGTGTCTCATCAAATAAATTAATAGGTCTCTAGACCTTTTTTAACCACTTCCTTGCAAAATCTCTTCAAAGTCACTGTGAGACCACTCGTCCTTGTCCTTCCAACGATTTATGTGGCCAATACCTGTGTTTGGTACCCCTTAAGTATATTTGTTTCTGGTTTTTTAAAGGTTTGTCAATATTCAAGGTTTACAAGCTTTGGTGTCTTATCAAATAATATTAATAGGTCTCTCAAGTGTCAAACGACCTTTTTAGGGTTCCGTACCCAAAGGGTAAAAACGGGACCCTATTACTAAGACTCCGCTGTCCGTCTGTCCGTCTATCCGTCTGTCCGTCTGTCTGTCTGTCACCAGGCTGTATCTCATGAACCGTGATAGCTAGACAGTTGAAATTTGCACAGATGATGTATTTTTGTTGCCGCTATAACAACAAATACTAAAAAGTACGGAACCCTCGGTGCGCGAGTGCGACTCGCACTTGTCCGGTTTTTAATCACTTCCTTGCAAAATCTCTTCAAAGTCACTGTGAACACTCGTCCTTGTCCTTCCAACGATTTATGTGGCCAATACCTGTGTTTGGATAACCCAAAAACATTATTTTCAGTGGAACCTTGAGCAACATTGTTTAATTGCTTGAAATAGGCGATCGGGCAAGCAATATTTATAGTTATAAAGGAAAACATTACACATACCACCTGTTTTAGCAACAATAGAGGTCATATTCCGGCAACGCTTCCATAGTGACATAAGACGTTTTGGTTATGTTGAAACGTCAGCTCATTCTTAAGCTTAGCGATGGAAACTGAACTCTATGTGTAATAGGTTAGGTTGATTTTGGGATGACGCGCGTCCAGGTGTTCATTTTTAACACCTGGGTTAGAGTAAACATCTGCAAGTATGACGGCCGCGGTAACGCGCCGTAACGTTTTCGTGCACCCCCCATTTTTACCTAGAAGTCACAAATCACAATTATTTAGCAAAGTATAATCATAAAATTGAAGAAATGAGCGAGCGTGTAGGAGGAATGTTATAGCATTAAAGGGAAAAAAGAGAAAAAAAGAGGTACGAATATGTCAGGATTGTAGCTAGTGGAAATCCGTTTTCTCTGGGAAATAGGCGTAAAATGAATGAATGAATGAACGCCTTGTTCCAATACCCCCTTCTGCCCCTGTAACGCATCGTAAAACATTTTACGCGATTTCGGGGTTGGCCCCATAGTAAAAACAGGCCAAGTGCGAGTCGGACTCGCGCACCGAGGGTTCCGTATTTTTAGTATTTGTTGTTATGGCGGCAACAGAAATACATTATCTGTGAAAATTTATTAATTTATTTATTTTTTGTGTGTGTGAATTAGGAAACTATAGGTCTATAAAAAATCAATTTGTAGCTATTAGCTAAGTTGCTTATGTTTATTTTAACTGTTTGTTTCTCAATAAGTAAATAAAAATAAATAAAAAAAAACAACTGTGTAGCTATCACGGTTCATGAGATACAGCCTGGTGACAGACAAACGGACAGACAGACAGACAGACAGACGGACAGCGGAGTCTTAATAATGGGGTCCTGTTTTTACCCTTTGGTAACGGAACCCTAAAAAAACGTGCCTCGGAAATCAAGAAAAGATGATTCTCGGATAGATCATATTCTGTGAAAAGTTCAACTGTTCACGGTTCATGAATGAGAATTTTTAGGATATACTTCAGAATAAAACACAGGAATAGCAGTATAGCGAGTACTGGCCTGTTACAAACTGACTGACTTAACTAGTTTTAAAACTACCCTTTATTTAAACACTACATCCCTCCACCAATAGTTGTAAAACTATCCATACACCTAATGGCAAATTATAAGTATTAGTATTCTTCCTTGTAGCAACATATTTGCAAGACCTTGCACCGTACACTCTACCGTGTTTTTGTATTTTTGTGTTTGGTTTGAAACGGCGCCAAACCACGGAGAAAGCATTTTCCTCAAATATGTGGGTCACGCGTACAATGATTATCGGGTCGTTACGATGAAGTGGAAGATTTGATGGTCGAAAGAGGAAATAAAACAGAAAGGATGACTAACGATAGAACGCCCCCCTCGCCTACACACTTGGTCAGATTTTCTTTAGTGTATGATATCTATTTCGTTCCATTTGGAGTTGAAAGTCTAGGTCCATGGGGTCCCAGCGCGCACAAGTTGTTTGCAGAAATCGCGAAGCGTCTGTTTGACGTAACTGGTGACCGAAGAGCTGGCGGCTTCCTCGCACAACGTATCAGCATTGCGATACAGCGAGGAAATGCCGCCAGTATCCTTGGTACACTGCCTCAAGGGCCTATTTTAGATTTAAGCTAGTTATTAATTTCGTTTACGTAGTACCACTGTATATATCTTGTATTTCAGTTTAAAATTTATATATAGTAGTGTGACTACTTAAAAAAACAATACAAAAAATATTTCATCAAATAATTTAATATATGTATAAAGTTTCACCCAATTTACTTACAACACAAATACTTACCTATAGTTTTATAGGTTGTTTTACACTCATTTTCACAACATAAACCTACGAACGCGATGACATCTTTTCTTCTTTTATTCGTCACACATTCGCAATACTGTAACTATTAGATGAAAGGAGATTTTTATTAAATAAACGCCACTACAGATTATGAACGCATTAAAGCGCCCACGGAAATTGTTCAATTCACTATTGATATATCTTGTTTATGTCTTGGATTTAGTATGCTTTCATACAGCGTATCGTAAACACAGAAAGTACACTGGAGCCCGATTACGATTTACTAACAACTTGATACGGTTTAAAACTGGTTTTGACACGACCTTGATCGTCATGGTGATTGGCGTACATCTCACGCACAACTTTCACTTCACATTATTAAATTGTAAAACGGGACTTAATTGCGTATTTAAATCTCAAAACTCGAATCTCGGAGGTAAATCTTTAAACTGAAATACGCGATTAAGTCCCGTTTTACAATTTAATAATGTGTAGAAATCGTGAAAGTTTAAATCAATGTTCACTTTAACTTCATTTTGCATGCACCAATCAGAGTGAGCGATGTTCAAGGTCGTATCAAAACCGTAACAAGTTGTTAAATCTGAATCTGGCTCTTGTACGATCACCTTCCTTGTTTTATATTCTTGTTTTCAAACGCAATGTCAATGACAGATGATTTAAATTTGTAAGCAGCTCAGATGGGTTCCTCCTGGTCGTAGATCCATGAAAAAAGGAATAAGTACATATACTTAATTAATAATTATATATAATATTGTCTTCGGTTACCGCGATAGTTACTCATGAAATAAAACTATGAAAACGGATTATATCGCGTATATTGAATTTATAATACATCCCGACGTTTCGAACTCTTTACAGCGTTCGTGGTCAACGGGTGACTGAGGAAAAATTACAAAATGCAAAAATACCCACATACTAAAATAATGAACAATCATAGACTACAAACTTTAAGGCTGGTTGTACATGCAAAATCGGTTCATAAGGCTAGTTATACACTATAATTATTTTTCAAAGATATATATATATACGCGATAAAAAACTATGCCGGCTCCAACCCTACACCACGGACCCGAGAAGATTTAATTCCCTCCTAAATTGTAGGAGGGTATCCCAATATGGGACCGGCAACAAACTCGGCGGGACACATATTTTCAAAACATCAGAATGTCCAGCATCATCCAACACTACGGTCTCACAGTCTATGTCTCGCTTGCTCCTTTATCAGGTGGACTACAGGATCCCAAGCTGGTGGTAGAGAAAAGCCATCTTCCCTATTAAAGTTTGGATATTTCTTAATCTCAATGGCCTCGCGCAGCATTCTGGGTATGTAACGCTTCTCCTTGGCAAGAACCAGAGGCTTATCAAACTTGATTGAGTGATTGGCTTTATCCATGACATGCTCACAGACAGCAGACCTAGGTCGACGGTGCTTGACATCAGCTATGTGTTCCTTCACCCGAGTGGAAATGCTCCGTTTCGTCTGCCCGACATATGATAGGCCACACTCACAGTCCAGCCTGTACACTCCTGCAGTCTGTAGAGGGGTATTGCATTTTACAGGCCTCAGGAATTGTGACATCTTCTTCATTGGCTTGAAATATGTTTTTATAGAAGCACGCTTCAAGATGTGGCTGATCCTGTCCGTGACCCCCCTGACAAAAGGCAGAATGGCAGGCCTGCGCTCAACTGTGGGGATCTTAATGTGGGACCTCTGGTTGACCCGCGGTATCCTGAGCTCGTTTGCCTGGAGCGCGCGCCTGGCATGCTGGAGCTCCGCGGCCAGATGCTGGTCATCACATATCCTCTGGGCTCTCTGAAACAAAGATTTGCCTACTGTAACAAGTTGACTGGGATGGTGATGCGATTTGCCAATTAAGTACCTATCAGTATGAGTAGGTTTCCTATACACAGTGCGACCGCGACACGCGATATAATCCGTTTTCATAGTTTTATTTCATAATAATTATATAGTTATTTATTTTATTTTCTATATTTTATAGTATTTTCGAAATTTTAAATATAAACTATTCAACTGATTAATTATTTAAAGTCGATTTAGGTAGCAAGTTTAGCTTTTGGGTTTCAATTTGCAGAGGACGCATACCTATTGTTCATGTCACCAAATTCTATTTCAATTCAGAACCCTTTATTAAATCCTACAATTTTTTAAGTATTTATTGCGTATTATGATTGTTTTAATTTTTAGATATTTTTCAATAAAATACATTTTATCTTATCTTATCTTATTTGCCACATGTCCTGCTGGCGTTTAAAGGTCACTACAATGACCCCGCTGTAGCTAATCTAATCTGTAACAACATAGCCATCTTCTTTCACCACCAAACTATTACGAAACTGTTCTTTCCAATTAGTTATGAACTAAAACGGCTCCGAAACGTCAAGATTAATTCAAACAATAGATCAAGGCGGGACCTAATGACATCATTTAATTTAACCTCATTCATTTGTTTATTTTTGTGAGACCGATATTCTTTATGTGTTAGGGGCTATTTCTTCTTTAGTGACGTCATCTGTTAACATCATTTAATACGGCGTCGAACGAACTGTTGAAATGTACTACTATCAGTCATAAAGAGTACAGTCCTGTTTTAAACATTGTTTGTTTGTCGATTGTTAATATATAAAAAAATGTGTGTGTGTGTGTGTGTGTGTGTGTCTGTGAGTGTGTGAGTGTGTCAGCTCTGACGCACGACTGGAATATTTACTTTAGAGTTAATTAATTAAGTACCTAACTAGTTTAGAATGTGACTGTGAAAATATAACAATTTATTTACCAACGCACAATAAATATTTATGAGTATGAGAGAGAGATAAATAGATTAGTGGTTTTCCTGGTATTTATTCAATAAGACATATTTTTTAAAATTTTGACAATTGGAAATCCAAACTGTTCCGCTTGCGAATTATATTTTCAGTTCTTTATTAATAAAGTTATTTAATAAATAAGGCAAACAAAAATAATTTCAGGGTTTTACCCATCATTTATTAAACTACAACATATTTTTCTCAAAAACCCAAATATTTTCCAGCTCGCGAATCACGTTGACTCACCGTCCGCGAATACAGATTTTCGGCATCACTGTCATATAATAAGAGTTTTATAGCCCCGGGCGACAATCGAACAGACGCATAAACACGTTTATAACCTATTGTGTCTATTTGTGGCCAGCCGGGAATAGCTGGGTGGGAATAGACGGCCTTTAGCGGTGCACTATCTTTATCCGGGTGCCTTGTGATAGCGACATCTAGTGAGAGCTATGAGGACTTGAGAGAATTAAAATCATACTATCAGCCGATGAAGCCGCGATCGTGACCAATCGACTCTTGAAAACTAATCATTAGAAGCAGCTAAGATATACGATCCATATCAAACACTAAAAGTAGTGTAAATGTTTGCTTTCTTTTGCAGAGACGCTAGTACATTTCTGGTATAAGGGGATTATTTTTTTGAAGAACTATTTAGCCCTATCCTTTGCTCTTTATACCTATTCAGTACTAGCAAAGATAGATATAACTCCATAATAGATGGATACAGTCTAAGGAAAAAACGTGCCTCAAACATCACGAAAATTTGATTCTCGTTCAGAGGGCGCTACTAGCTTTGGCCTACTGTCGTATAGATGGCGTTGACGGTTTCGTTTGTTATTTAACAATTTTAACGCATATCAGTGAAAGAACATGGGTCAAAATCATAAAAATAATTAATGCAAATAAAAAAAAACATCTATCCATATTTAAATACATTTTATCGTATTTTTATAAATATTAATTTTTAGTTTTAAAGTGTGTCGACAGATGGCAGTGAATTTACTGGGGTTACAAAATTTACTATGACAGTACCGCTCTAGTATAAGTTACTCTATGGTACTAGCTTCTGGCCGCGACTTCGTCTGTGTAAAGTACCTAATGATGATGATTTATCAATCATTAGAACTATCCTATGTCCATGACGTTTCAAACTATCTTCGTAAAGTTCATCTAAATTAGTTTTACAGTTTAAGCGAGAAGAGATAACAGACAGAGTTACTTTCACATATTTATTATATGTCCAAGATAGGTAGAAATTTAATAAAATGGAACAAAAATTTCTTATTCTAAATTGTTGCCATGTTGCATTTTACGTCAAAAATGTGACAGTTACGTAGGAAGTGGCGCCCTCATTTATTTTCTACAATTTCTTGATGGACTATACAGCTTGTCATTCAAAGCGAAGATAACAACTTTTGTCCTACAATTATGTTTCAGGCTTCTGTTGAGGCCTAGGTTTCAGGTAACCAGATTCAAAGCTAGCAAAGCAACATTAAACAGCCAGCACACAAGGTCTCACGTTCTATGACGTCATAGTTGCACGAGCCCATGTATTTCTGGCGATATGCTCCTTCCACTCTGGACTTATATTCGCGAAGTATTGTGTACTAGCTATTGCCCGCGACTTCGTTTGCGTGGAGTTAAGTTTACTTTAAACTTTTTATCGATTCCCCATACAAACTTCCACCCCCCTTTTCACCCCTTTGAAAGATGATTTCTGGGATAAAAACTACCCTATGTCCTTCCCCGGGACTCAAACTATCTCTATACCAAATTTAAACGAAATCAGGGGTTTAAGCGTGAATAGGTAACAGACAGACAGACACTTTCGCATGTATAATATTAGTATGGATTGGTTGTGAGGTAGAGTTACTTAAGGCCTTGGAGTGGACGCAAGCTGCCTTATGCCTGTATTCTTCTGTATGCTTGTGTCAGCTCATATCAGCAATCAAAAACTGCCTTGCGTTCAAAAAGTGTTTATGGCATGGCACCCAAATTGTATAACAAGCTACCCAATTTAATAAGAGAATCCGATATGCCTCTATTTAGGAAATATTTGTTGGACTTTTTGGTACAAAATGCTTTTTACTCTGTGAAAGAATTTTTAGACTATATGCCGCATATTTATTAAATTGAGTATAATGTAGTGTAAGGTCGGAACTTTATTATTTTTGCATGCTGCATGGTCATAAGAATCTAGTCATAGTTATAGGTACTTGTTATTTCTATGCCTATTCAGGCAGGATGTGCTGATCAAAAATTGTTTTATTAATACATCTTTATTGTACATACCGCATTCAAGAAATAAATAAATGATTATGATTATTCATTGTATTGTTTTCTGTATTGAGGTGTGCAAAAAGAGTGTTTGTATTATTTTGTATTTTAAGAGGCAACAGGAGTGGTCATTTCAGCATACAAACGTACTCGTCTGCTTCCTCCGTGGTTTTTAAAGTTAGAGCAATAATTTGTTCAACACAGATTATTATTAATATCTGTGTCGGACTGTTTTGCTTTTTTTATATTTGTGTTTTTTAAGACGCTAGAGCACTTCAAATATTCGTAAAAACGGCCTAATTGATTAGACCGCAAAGAGAAGCATGGTATTCAAAACTGACATCAATTAGCCTAAAAACCAAAACAGTCCGATACAGATAATATCATTACCAATGAGATCTCAAAATTTCGTTACATTTGGTTAAGTTTTGGAGGAGCTAACAGTCTAGTACGAAACCTCTTTTTTTGAGATATTTACGCAAGATTTTTCGGCTAACCTGGCGTTGTCCTTATCGCATTAGTTTTAAGAACCGCTTCCGTTAGCGAGACGGATATATTTACCTAAAATATTTAAATCTCAGCTCCCGTATCCTCTTCTTACTAACTCTACATCCAATCGCAGGTTGGATTATACTGGTCTGCTCGTTGCAGAAATAATTTATGAATAACTGCACTGTTTACCTGCTGTCTCGCCTCTCACTCGCGGTATTTACAAAATACCGCCGCCCGTACAATATCGCCTGTTGCTAATATTACGCGATTGATGGCAAATGCCGGCCTACTTTGTTGAGAACCTAGTGAATATTTAGAGAAAAAAACTCATAAAAAGCTCTGGTAAGCAGACAAAGCCACAGAGATAATTTTCATTATAGAAGCATGTTTTTTAGGGTTCCGTACCCAAAGGGTAAAAACGGGTCCCTATTACTAAGACTCTGCTCTCCGTCTGCCCGTCTGTCACCAGGCTGTATCTCATGAACCGTGATAGCTAGACAGTTGAAATTTTCACAGATGATGTATTTCTGTTGCCGCTATAACAACAAATACTAAAAACAGAATAATATAAATATTTAAATGGGGCTCCCATACAACAAACGTGATTTTTTGCTGTTTTTTTCCGTAATGGTACGGAACCCTTCGTGCGCGAGTCCGACTCGCACTTGGCCGGTTTTTTAAATATTTAATATTAATACCGTTAATAATAATTACTCTGCCCACTAATAATAGTCCTTAGTTATAGGGGAAAATCATTTTGAAAAAAATAAAGTAATTAATTTGTTTTTTTTTTGAGGTACGGAACCCTAATAAAATAATTCTTATAAAAAAACAATTGAAAGAGTATGTCACTTCCAGCTATGATTTATGGTGAGGAAAAACTCGTAATTTTCTGAAATAGGTACCTATATGTTCATACAATTTTCATGCGCTTAGACCTCAAAAATATTCTTTTTGATCACGCCCAGCCCAGCCAAGATTAACCCTTCATATGTATGTGGTGGTCCATAATCGTGGATCAAACCTCGGTCGTGCTGTACAGAGCAGAAAATAACGATCTCGAAAAGAATTTGAAGAAGAATTAAAAATTCGGTCAGATTACTTATCATACAAAGATAAGGCGTGCATAAATTGTTAGTTTATGAACCTCTCTCCAAAAATGTTAACAATCCGTAGAAAAACAATGATAACTTACAACCACAAAAAAGAGGAATTATTGTCTGGCGCGTCGAACAATAATCGTAAAATCGCAATCGTTTAGTATTATGTCGCGAAATTTAGTGTCTCCGGCTAATTCGCGAAGCTTGGAACCCATCCAGGGAATAACTCATAGTTTTGACCAAGGTCGACGATTTGATGCAAGTTGACAATGAAGCTGAACCTATCAAATCATTTAATTGAAATAAAAGCGAAATACATTATTTTCAATTTACTCCACTTTAGTGTAGTACAAGTAACTGTCGAAAAAAATTGCTTTTGTGACACACACTTTTATTGCTGACTGTACTTCTTCTCATTTGCATGGCTATCGAGTACTTCTTGAGACCTTTCTAATGAGCCTAAGCTTGATGTGTTTGTGTTTTTCCATCGAGGAATTCATAATCATAATCATAATCATAATCATTTTATTCATAAAACCAATTTACATGTCAAAAACTTATAATTACAATACAGTTAAAATATAAATCGAGATAAAACTTAAAATTAATATCTAAACAATAAATATACAATTCCTTCCACTCCTTCCTTTGGCTACCTTCCGACTGCATCATGAAATCATCCTAATGTTAGCATATTATTGCATTGTCACCGGAATTACGATAGTACTCCAAATTTCAACTGTATCAGATACCGGGAAGTGGTTCAAATTTTAGTTACAAGATTTGAAGCACTACATATACAAAGGTATATACGCAGTGAAGCTAAATAAAAGTGTGTAATAAAAGTGTGTAAAAACCACCCTACTATAGTCTAATAGCAACTGACTATTATTTAAAATGTCATAGTTCTATGGCAAAATATGCTCATATCATATGTATTATATCTTGTCTTGATCCAAGTAATAAAATTCTTGTACCGCTTTCAATTCTTGACCCGTTAGTGAGATTTATTAGTTCAATGTACCGTGGATCAAAATATGTATATCTGGGCTATAACCGCGAAAATCGAAGTTCGCAAATTGCGGGCATTTTTCCCTGTCACTCTAATTACACCTTCATTGGAGTAAAAGAGAAAGATCCCCGCAATTTGCGAATTTCGGTTTTTGCGGTAGCCCCTCAGTTGAGTGTTGAGACATACCTATCAGGTTCTTGGTTTTAAAAATTTGTTTTTTTCTGTGCAGCAGTTACAGATATTAATTCTTCGTCGTCTTCCACAGAGTCGTCTACGGGCAGCGTGTTCGGCGTGTCGTTAGCGCAGTGCGTGGAAGCAGAGAGGGCGCTGCGGCGGCAGCAGCACGGAGGCTCCCGGGCGTCGTTAGCTTCCTTAGGAGCCCTTGAAAAGGGGGACGATGTAAGTGTATAATCTCACAGATAACTTGTAAGAATGTCAGTTGTTGACTTTCCTTGGAAAATTAAATGCTTAAATTGGAACAGACCGCTAACCTAAGTGGTCGCGCACTATGTGGTTTAAGAGAAATTTTCTCTCCTGGGGACTTCGACTGTAGAATAAGCTCCTTGTGCTGTTCACAGTATGGGGTTCTTCAAGAAGTGTACAGGTTTTAAAGGGTCTTTCATAATAATTCATAATCATTTGTTTGCACATAAAAAGGGGTTTTACAAAAAAGGGAAAGGGTTTTATGAAAGGGTTTATCATGTAAATAACCTGGAGTTGCAGGCGTGCTGGGGCCCGTTTCCAAAGCTTGTAACTTGTAATACCAGCGGATGTCACTTTTTGACAGCTTCTTTTTTATTTAGAACACAAACAGTCATAATATGCATGTTACATATTACATTACAGCTTTACAGCATTACAGCTTTTGTCAGAAAGGGACTTCCATTTGTATTACAAGCTACAAGCTTTTGAGAAATGGGTCCCAGAGCTTACTGCGGGACTAGGTCGGTTTATGTAAGTTTGTCCCATTATTTTAATATCCATACTAATATTATAAATGCGAAAGTCTGTCTGTCTGTGTCTTACCTCTCTTAGGCATAGAGATAGTTTGAGTCCCGGAGAAGGACATAGGATAGTTTTTATCCCGAAAATCATCTCTTAAGAAAGTGAAAACCGGGATGGAATTGAGATAATTTATGAAGATGAATTTGTGTGCATAATATTCTCAAATTGAATGATTGCCATGAGAATTTTTCCAGGCGCTATACTTACTTTAACTGATGTTACTAAGTCCGCGCAGACGAAGTCTCGGGCAAAAGCTAGTAATTTATAAAGCCGAATTAGTAAAATCATTCGGTATGTGCAATGCAATGCAAGACAGGTCCAGGTGCCCTCGCGTCATAGTTACGTGGCTTGGCTGCAAACGCACAGACTATTTTTGCCACAACATAATGCCAAACCGCACTCACATATACACGACCAGCACTACAAGATCCCCTGCACCTCACTCACCTAACAAAATTTTAACTAGCACGGGTTTTACTATACTTAAGCAAGGGTCTTGGTTAACTGGTGTCGCGGCTAGACGAGGTAAGATCAGAAAATAGAAGCATATACCGATTAATATCATTTTAATTCGTCAAAGTCGTCTATTGATAGCAATATTTCTATTTGTGGATGTCTGATGTTATCAAACATTTTTATGGCCGTTCTGTCTCCGTTCCCATGCGTAAGCTATATATAATTATCACGATTATTTTGGGATGTGTTTAATTTCACAACATTTGTTTAATGTATAAATATCTGGGAGACCGAGCTTTGCTCTGAAAACATATAAAAACTCCATCATCATCTCATCGATTATTCGCTCCCGAAAACCCCCAAATTTCATCGAAATCGTTGGAGCCGTTTTTGAGATCACCGAAATTGCTCGTTTAAAGGTATAAGATAAAACAGTAAATGGATGTTATCTTGATTCGATGATATTATGGTTTGAAGGTTACCAGTTTTTATCAAAATAGAATTCGGCTTAACTACGTCGAGAAACGCCAAACGAAAGAAAAATATATTGGGACGACAGATGCTAAGAAAAGTCACGTGACTATTTCTATACATAACTTAACTTTCGAGTGGCGTTTTTACGATTGGCATCTTGGCTAGGCCCCCGCTTTCAGATATCCAGAGTAGATAAGTAACAGCATTAGTTAGCGTTTGTGTCTATGCCAAGTAACATCTCCCATTATTTGTTCTCTATCGAAATTAATTATGGAAACTTTCAGGAAATGAATAGCCGCTAGAAGAGAGATAAGGGCTGGTTATCCATCAGATGGATTGATGAAATGATGCTGATAACATTTGGTCAATCCCGGTCACTCCCGCATAAGATTAGCTCAAGATCGACTCAATTGTACTTGAACACAACGATGATGGCAAAATCATTACAATAAATAAATATCCTTGCATCAGTGTGGATGAACCGATAAACCACCGATAAACCGCCACGCAGTCGCACGCGCCGGTTATTTGCGTATTATTGGGCAATAACGAATGACAAAATATCGGGTGACGCGCGTGTGACGTCAGCAAGGGCTTGTCGTGTCACGGTGATAAATGATATTCGCTTCAAGATGGTTGGACGGTTGAGAATATTATGAAAGGCGCTTTGACATTATTGTAAAAGCTATGATTTTTGGTGTAGAATAAATCCTTCATTGCTGCTTTTAATGATAGCCGTTTAGTCACCTTACGCTTGACATTTTACGCTAATAACGCTTCCTTGTGCATTAGGTCAGCCACTTTATGGCATACTAGCTTTTGCCCGCGACTACGTCTGCGTGGACTTAGTAACCGCAGCTAGAGTAAGAATAGCGCCTGGATAAAGTTTAATGGCAATCCTTTAATTAATTATTTACACAAATTGTCAGGCAATTCATTAATTATCTCATTTCCACCCCGCTTTAGACCCTCTTAAGGGATGATTTTCGGGATAAAAACTATCCTATGTCCTTCTCCGGGACTCAAACTATCTCTATGCCAAATTTCAACTATCAGCTAGCACTAATCGGTTCAGCGGTTTAAGCGTGAAGAGGTAACACACAGACCGACAGACTTTCGCATTTATAATATTAGTATGGATTGAAAACTAAAACTTGACATTTACACTTCGCGCCTCTAAAAGCGGGTTCCCGTGCTCCCCAATATGTAATAATTGACGCGAGCACCCTATAAATGTCGAGATAAGACAAAAGGCCCCTATCTACCTTTCATTCGAATCCTCATAGCTTTCTTATACGAGGCTAGTTATTATACTTTAGATTTTATTGCTACCTATACTGATATTTATTTATTTAATCTTTATTGCACAATACATGATGGTACAAATGACGGACTTAATGCCTTAAGGCTTTCTCTACCAGTCAACCAATGGTAAACCAGAAAGATTAAGTAGGTGCAGTGTCTTTTAAAGTAAATGAATTTATAACCAAGACTATAATATAAAAATATACAATATATATTTAGTGAAGGAAGCGAAAGAGGTATGTCAGGATCGTAGCAAGTGGAAATCCGTGGTCTCTGCCTACCCCTCCGGGAAATAGGCGTAATTATATGTATGTATGTATATTTATGTCATTTATGGTAACCATCATTTTATCTACTATCATATCTATCGTTTTAAAGTTACATCTACGGTGACACATGATAGCAACTAGCCCTTAAAACCACACAAAACAGGTCCGACTTGCCAACTTCCTCGGTGCTCAATAGTTTTAATGATATTGGTTAGGAACAATAATGAAAAACCGGCCAAGTGCGAGTCGGACTCGCGTTCCAAGGGTTCCGTACATTACACAATTTAAAACAATGTATTTTTTATGTGAAACGTGAGTGAAACGTCTTTAAAAAATCCGTAGGGGTCGGATCAAAAACTAAGTAATTAAGTCCGACTCACGCTTGACTGCACATTTCTAATAGGTTTTCCTGTGATCTATAGGTAAAGATCTATTTTGCGTATTTTTTGCAAAATATTAGACCCAGTAGTTTCAGAGATAAATTTGAGATTAAGATTTAATTTTCACATATACCCCCCAAAAGTGGCCCCGTGTTTAAAATTCATTTGTTAACGTTGTAACATTCGTTTGTAACATGTCCGTCTTTGGGTCACAAACTTACATATGTATACCAAATTTCAAGTTAATTGGTCCAGTAGTTTCGGAGAAAATAGGCTGTGACAGACGGACAGACAGAAAGACGCACGAGTGATCCTATAAGGGTTCCGTTTTTTTCCTTTTGAGGTACGGAACCCTAAAAAGAAGGATCAAAGGCTATGTCCATTATTTTGGAGTTTGGACTTTGTCGAGTTAAGGGTATCTTTTGAAATACTTCGATTTTCTCACATCATTATTTCTAACCTTAACAAGGTGGACAAGAGAACCTTAGCTGTGTATGATAAGTAATCTGTTTTTTCGGGAACGATCTTTTTAGCTCTATACAGCAAGCAGGTTTGAACCCACTATTTTTGACCACAACACACATATGAATGGTTAACATAATTCGAGATTTCATTCAACCATAAAGTATGAAATGGTACAGCTTTTTGTCAGTGAACAAAAGTTGTTCTATAGGGAATATTACGCGAAACTCTGCGCAGGGGGCGCCACTACCACAATCTGAAAGTCTATCGCAAAACAAGAAAATCGAAATTTCGTTATCTAACATCTCTGTCACTCTTGCACATTCGAGCGATAAAGAGGCAGTAAGCGAAATTTCGGATTTTCGTTTCCCGGTAGGTTCTCTGTAAACAAACCGCCTTGGTGCATCAATGTCATATTTTATTATGTATAAGTTGTACATTGTATACACAGTATGTATAAGTTACTCTATGGTTTACTAAACGGGCTACTGCTGCACTCTGGTGGCAGAACATTGCAGTAATATCCCCTATTAACTAGTATTAACGATTTACTAAAGTTTATTTGTCTAGTAAATTTATTACCCAACCCACCAACGCACGTAAAGACTGTGCCAGTTCAAGAATATGACTGGTATTCACGTGAAAATGCAGTTTGCTATTTCTATGTGACAATTTGTGGAAAATGTCCGGATGCCGAAAGGCCATAGTCTAGTCAATGAGGGCTAAATAATTATAGTCAGTATGCATCATGTTGTTATTTATAAGGTGCTATCTATTACATTTCTAGAACAAACGTGAACCCTGTTAGGGCATAGCAACCATATATTATAGCTATATCTTATATCGAATAGTATATGCCCTATGGAATACAATTATTTATTACGATTTATTTCTATACATTAAGATTTTACAAGTGTTGGTGGATAAATAGATACATTTTGTATCTATTTATCCACCAACAAAAATATTTAATATTTTATTTTCAAAATAAAGTCAAAATAATAAAAATGACATTGCAAAAATAAATAATATTAAGATTTCGGATTAAAAATATAAATACGCTAGTAAAACGCGACTATTTACTTTATAAACATGGGTTTCACAAGTGGAAACCATTTCAGTGACGTTGTAAAGTATTTTTGTGCCTCGTGTTACTTAAGTTTTTGTTGTTTAAACGTTCCAAAAAAATAATATTTTTTGTATTCTAATCGGGATAGATAATTCCACACCCACATCTCCATTGATCGGTGTATCCATTGCTTTGTTGGCTCGTATATTTTACTGTATCATTATTATTTATTGGCCGGCACTAAGCGGCTGTAATTGAGACCTAAGCGGTAACTGCTGCATTTCTGGCCTAGAGCGCGAAGCGGATACTTTGGGTTTATTTCTACTTAACGCAGACATTTCGGTACGCTTACTCATTACAAGGTGGCCCAAATATATTTTGTATTTTTAGGGTTCCGTACCCAAAGGGTCTGTCCATCTGTCCGTCTGTCTGTCCGTCCGTCTGTCTGTCACCAGGCTGTATCTCATGAACCGTGATAGCTAGACAGTTGAAATTTTCACAGATGATGTATTTCTGTTGCCGCTATAACAACAAATACTAAAAAGTACGGAACCCTCGGTGGGCGAGTCAGACTCGCACTTGGCCGGTTTTTTTAAGACATAGACATAATTTATTGGTAATAAGGTATTACAGGTCACAGATAAGTGCATACTTACTGTTGATTTTAACAAAGGTGCAAACGAGAAAGGCAAATGAGAATAATTAGAAAGATAAACACGTTTCGTTTCAGTAGAATTATTCTAATTTTCATTTAAATGACTTTTTGTAAAAGATGTAACGTGTCTTTGAGCGTATTTTTTAATTAGATGCCTTAATGATTCAAATTTTTGGTACAAGCTTTTATGACTGTACTTTTCGTTTCACAGGCAACTAATACTCATCGAGACAATTCTAAAAACCCCAAATACAACTAGGTTTTGTTATTTTTGGCCACCTCCTGTCTCCATAAATATCATCTCAATGGTACCTTAATATTGCATTGTCACCCGGCTTACATATGTATGCAAATTTTCAGCTTCATTAGAAGTCGGGAAGTGAGTCAAATTTAACTTGCAAGATTTGACCGTACAAACATAGTTAACATAGATATGTACTTAAATTGCAAAGTAAATAAAAGCTTAATGGAGTCTTTGGCTGAAATAATTTATTAATGATACGCAGAAGTTGGGTACACAATATATATATTAAATTAAATCAATACAGATATTCATTTTTTAACGCTGTGACATTTGACATAGAAATCTAATCAAGTTTATAATAACTAACCTGCCAGTAAATCTATACATACTCAAAAAAACTCCTTCAGTTGTTTTAATATTTTTACGAGATCAATCTCTAAATTCTTGACGTTGTTAGTATCTAAAGATAGGAGTGATGAACGAAACTATTCATCTGCATTTAGTATTCCGCGTCACCTTGCCACTGAAACTCGCTGAATACATTTCAAAAGCAATCAACCAAACTTCAATCATCGCAGACGGTTACACGTGTGAATCAACAGCCGGAGGCCGATTCTGCTTAAACAATTTGACATGTTTTTTTAAATATTTATATTTAATCAACATTACATGTCATGTTCATTACAAAAGATGTTAGTTACAGGTAGTTGGTACATGACAGCCTGATAGGGCACAAAATGCTAACAGATAGACATTAGGTACTTTACAATTCTAGCGAAAATCAAAAAAAATTTACGGTAGGTACGTATTTTTAGTCACTCGCGTGACATGTTTTGGAGAGCCTGAGTCTCCATTTTCCACTAATAGTGCATGAGCAGCGATCACGAAGCTTACCGTAACATGTCGTGCGAGTGACTAAAAATACGTGAGTTTGTTTTATTCCGTGAACTTAATTTATTCCCTAGTTACAATTGACTTTGGGAACAAATCAAATTATTTTATTAAATATTTTGATTTGTGTTTTTTTTAAGTAGTCACACTATATAAATTATAAACTACTATACATAGAGCACCAGTCTCTCTCGCTACCTATAACGTATTTCCGTAAGGAATTCGTTTAGGAGGTGCAAGCGCGCACTGCTTACCCTTAGAGTTGGTCAAAGACGCCTAGTCTTAGTAAGATGGCATATAGTGGAGAAATTGAGACGGGTACCGCCGTTGCGAGGTGGCCTAGGGGTTCATGGCGTTAGCCGCGATAGTTAAAGACGCCGATTCGAATCCGGCGTTCACCACTGGAGGGCTTCGTCACTCTTTCTTTAACATATGACATTTATTACAGTTTAATATTCCCTATAACCATATAAAATTCTTAAATCAGAATCAGCCTCCAGTGTCATTAAACTATCAATACATATACACAGTCTAGACCTGGAAGCGAGCTGTCATGCCCATCGATGTTGCGTCATGTCTACCAACTCGTCTGGTCAATCCTGGTTATGTCATGCGGTTTGTGATTTAAACGGAGTCAATGACCTGGCTCATTTGGGCTGGTTTAATCGGTGTACTCGGCATTTATACTGTAATCTTAAAAGATATTAGAGTTTTACTTCAGTAAACTTTATTTCTTTATCTCTCTCTCTGCCTAGCCTTATCCCATCATTTGGGATCGGCTCTCCTAGTCCTTCGCTAGGACGCTCTGTCCCGGGTTGTGTCAGATGTGACATTTGCATCTTTCATGTCCTTGTTTATGGTAGCCATGTTTGGAGGGGTCTTCCTCTTCCTCTTATTGGCGCCGAAAACATTTCGAGTACTTGTCGGGAAACTTTGTTTCTTTATAAAAAATAAAAATAAAGTTCTTAACAAATGTATGTCTATGTCATCATTTGGATCATCAGTTCAGGTGATCTTAATCATGCTATGGTTTTTTTTTCTTTTTCAAGGTACTAAACTAAGGAGATGGGAAATATTAATTCGCATGAGTATTATATGAGTATTCGCCCTATTGAATGAAGGAAGAGGTATAATTGTTAATGTTTTCGTTATCTTAAAACAACCCAAATACAGCTTAGTCCACTACGACTATGGCTCACAAGTTCAACACTTTATTAAGTACCAAGACAATATTTTTTGGCGTGATAACGTCTTATAAATCGATGCAGTGGGCACGAAAAAGTGCCAAGTTGTGGACAGACTTCCATGGTAACGTTGTGGACAGATCTCCATGGTAACGTTACGGCCCCGTTGTGCACAGATCTCCGTGGTGAAGTGACATGACGTTATCACGCAAAATTATCGTCCGTAAACCGACTTTACAGACAACCATATTTTTTCTGGGTATTGTCTGCCATTTATAAAACTATGCTGCCTCAGAACTCAAATAATAGACACCTAAACCAAGATATTTTAGTTAGTTTTGAACCATAGTTGGGAGATTTTGGATTATAGGTAAGAAGTTGGGTATTATATATTTTTTCTCACAGAGGGCTAAAAATACGCCTCTGTTAGAATCTGAAATCTGCGAACATTCTATAATGCCAGTCTCGCAGGTGGTCCATAATCAAAATGTTTATAGAAGCATACGTGATCAAATTCACGTGCTCCCAAAAAACAAGCGATAAACCCAGAGCGATTATGACATAGAGACTAGTGTTCGAGGTAACAGACGACGTCAATGCTTCGCTCCTGCCTGCTCTTGGGCGTGCTATATGACGTGGGTTGGAAGGTGATGGGGATAATACGAATCAAGGTGTGTTGTGAACTGGCCTGCTTTAGAGGGCGTTGATTCGCTTGACTGGTATTAGATTCAACAGTCCTTGAGAAATTAAGCAAAATTTCCTCAGGTTCCGAATCGGTTTAAGCTAAGTAGATACAATGTTTTTGTGCCAAAGAAATAGATGTTATGAATCAATCCGATTCACCTGAATCTGTAGAAAAATGGATAGTACCATTCCGTTGTACTGTAATTGCCAATATCTTCCACTCCACTTCTTACAAATCAATTCTCTCGGAAAGAACTTACCATGCATTTCTGATATAGATGGTTGGAGTATCCAGCTCTTAACGGTTTCTTCGGCAAGACCTCTTCATAGTACCACCACCACTACCCGCCACGTAGAATCCATCCACGTAGAAACTTGTCTACGTAGAATATTAGTACCATAAATAAACAATAATACCTAACAATTATTTAACCTTTCTACAATCAAACTATTGAGAAAAGCCCAACTACCCAACCCGACAAGACAGATCGTCTTGGTGCCGAAGGATAAGAAGAGCCGACCCTACCTATTGTGGGATAAGGGAAAGGAAAAAATATACCTTGCAACTAGCCTTTCATATGTGTATGGTGGTCAAAAATCGTGGGTTTCTAATCTCGGTTGTGCAATAGAACAGAGAAATTGTTCTCGAAAAATATGCAAAATAAATGAAATTCGGTCAGGATCCCGAACACCTATACCATGACGTCGCACTGACGTCACGCGTGTCCGGTTACCTGTCCGGCCTTCTATCGCTTTCATTAAGGCCGCGATAAAATTATCGTATGACGCGTCTCACACGTTACGCCTATCCCGATATCTATTCGGACGAAAATAACTGTAAGATGCTTGAAACGCCCATTCCTGAATCCTGAGTACGTCCATGAACTTTGTGTTTCGTGTCTTTGGACGATGGTCTGTTTGAGTTATGTTTTATGCCTTTGGGTTTAAGTACTACACCAAGTGCCAAATAAAAAAAAACCGGCCAAGTGCGAGTCAGACTCGCGCACGAAGGGTGCCGTACCATTACGCATAAAACGGCAAAAAAATCACGTTTGTATGTATGTATGTATGTATGTATGTATAAACTCTTTATTGTACAAAGACATAGAACACAAATATGGCACAGTTTGTTGTATGGGAGCCCCCCTTAAATATTTATTTTAATCTGTTTTTAGTATTTGTTGTTATAGCGGCAACAGAAATACATCATCTGTTAAAATTTCAACTGTCTAGCTATCACGGTTCATGAAATACAGCCTGGTGACAGACAAACAGACGGACAGTTAGTAATAGGGTCCCGTTTTTACCCTTTGGGTACGGAACCCTAAAAATGGCAACAGAAATTTTCTTGGCGGTAGTTTATTGTATCTTACTTGTGAACTCGTTTTGTAAATTGTTTATTACTTACTTATTGGTTATCTATGATTGACAGTACTTACAAAATATTCGACCACTAGAAAAGGGCTAAATTTTGCTAGTTATCTACTGGTTTGATTTTGTGAATTTCATTTCTTTACTTATCAATTAGTAATTATATTAGTAATTACAAAGCTCACCAAAAAGTTTAAAAAATTACCCATCAACATAAATCATTATTTTTTTACTTTCATATGAGGCTATCTTACTAGAATTTTAACTTCTTTTGTGAGATCCGGAGAAGCTAACCTTGAATCATGAGTCGATTTTATAGATCATATCTCAAAAATATATCCAGCCAAAAAGATTTATAGGCCATAATGATATTTTCAGTTGTTTACCTACAAATCAGTTGAAGTGTTCATCTCTGACATCTGTTGGTTTATTAATATCTTCGCGGATTTTGCATTTTTCGCTAGTCTGGGACGGAAATTTGTTCATCTGTATGAATCATACAATTAGCTCATTCTCTTTATGAGATAATTTATTAGTTAAGTAAATCTCCTCTCAATAAATAAACATAGATACCTAGTCTTCTAAGATGTAGCATATGAACTTCAAAACTCGAATTTCAACGGGCAGACTTAAAAATGTGGAAAGACTTTTTGGCTTGTCATCATCATATCATCATCATAATGGCAGACGATGAACAATTTATCATATGCACTAATACTTACATAAAACACTAAATCTGTATATATATTATTAGAGTAAGTTCTTATTATGATAGTCTAGGAAAAGGATTTATCTTGACATTTAACAAAAATTAGTTCAACTAGAGTTACTAAGCAAGAGTTTCCAGACATCATAGTTTTTCAATCTTGAATCTTGATGTGACTAGTCACTAACAAACAAGACGTACGATACAGGAACAGCTATTAAAGCTTAAAAGTGAGAAAGCATTACATTACAAGTGAATAATAAATTCAATTAAATCTATTAAATTTCCCACTTCATTTATTTCTATGTGTCTATTGATATGTGTCTAGAGTCACACCAATACAAGTCTGCAACGATTTTGATAGCACACGCACCGCAAGTGTTATTTTAAACGTCAAACTTCTATAAAAATATGACTTATAAATATCACTTGCACTACGTGTGCTATCAAAATCGTTGCAGACTTATCTTGGTCTAACTCTAACCCAATAATTTTACCACTTGGTTTAAAAAAACTTACAAGCTTTTTTTTATTCCAGAGTGAATCCTGCGATTCCGGCGAATGGGGTTGGTCAGGCCTTGAAGAGGCGGGATGCGGGGGGCCGAAGATCCCCGGCCTCGTGTCGGCCTGCCTGGCGCATCTGCGGCGGCACGGCCTCAGGACCATTGGTCTCTTCCGAGTGTCAGCCTCCAAAAAGAGGGTTAGACAGGTAAGGCCAATTATTTATATTTGTATAATCATCATCAAAATTAACGTATCAGACTACGTGTCAAAAGTATACCAATTATCTAATAGTTTAAGAAAAAGAAGTCAACAAAGGCGGGATTCCACCAGTGTGCAGCACTGTGCGGCACGGCAAAAACATTTTTGTACTGAATCCCGCCTTAACAAAGTCCCTGTATGTAACAATTAGACTGTGACAGATACTTTATAACGCGGACTGTAGAAATATCTGTTTAAACTTGTATACAAATTGATTAAATATTTCCATAGCAAATCCCAAAAACTGTTCTTAAGATTCCGTTTTAAACACCCTAACTCCAAAATTAGGTCATCCAGAGTGTACGAGAAACATCTAAATCCGTCGATTTTACTCCCGACCGAAGTATCGAATGGGCCCCGTATCGATCGATATAGATTCAGACGTTTCTGACCCGGCAACGTGCTGCGAATAGCCAGTGGCCGATACTGTCTTAACCATTTGAGAAGGTTTTGATCCTATTGAATTGAATTGAATTGAACTGAGGCGGAGATGAGGGGAGATAGATGTGCGGGAATATTTCCGTATCGTATTGATTGCAGCGAATGCTATTGGTTGACTCCTGGGGCCCTATTCGAGATGCACAGCTGTCAGTTTCGGCATCCACATCAGTTCAACAGTGGAATGATTCGCCTGCACGTTTCCTCTCATCTCCACTCAGTGGAAAGGTAGCCTTATTTATGCGCTCGAGATGCCTGATAAATACGACTCAAGGTCGTATCAAAATATGAGGAAAACAATATTAAATGTTTAAAACAAAATAGCTCCTGGCCACTCTGACTGCCGAGATTGGATTATATGTTCAAATTCATTCAGCTTCATGGCAATGAAAGTGTGTTTACGAAATTTCGCCAGCAACTTTTTTTATGCTGGTCGGATTCCAACAAAAGATAGTAAAGTTTTTACGATTCGATTCGTGTAATTGTTTTAGACAATAAACACCGCAATGGTAGAGGAAATTTCCGACTCTTCTACACAATTTAAAATCAGGGGCATACCATGAGCTGTCCCGTACAAGCGCATTTTATTTCGTAAATCAACTACATTTTTAAACGTTTCATATCGATGATTGTTTTGTTGACCATTTTTCACATCCATTGTAACAGAGAAAAAAAAAATGCTTTAAGTAATCTTTAGAAAAATCGCGTTTGTACGGGAAAAACGGTAGTTTCATAGAATGCTCTATCATCAGATAATCTAATCATGGAGTAATTTGAAGTATCCCAATTATGACCTAGATAGTAAAGTGACCTTAAAAAAATGTAGCAATAGGGTATATTAAAACTCTACGTAAGGGGCGCACTAGCACACACTGTAAACAAACCGCCATGATGCATCAATGTCATATTTATTCGTAAC
This sequence comes from Cydia strobilella, assembly GCF_947568885.1. Taxonomy (NCBI): domain Eukaryota; kingdom Metazoa; phylum Arthropoda; class Insecta; order Lepidoptera; family Tortricidae; genus Cydia; species Cydia strobilella. The sequence continues at coordinate 1,768,683 of NC_086054.1, forward strand.
TATCTAACAAATAATGTATAGGTATGATAACTTGTCAAAAACTGTTTACGTTAAGGTCACTCTATGGTTTACCGTTTATGCTAGTGCTGCACTCTGGCAGCAGAACATTGCAGTAATTGCCTCTGCATTCATACTCTGGACCACCGGAAGACCTGCTACATCTTACAACCCATGCATGGCTGAAGACACTGAATGTTGACATCTGATTTTATTATTATTTTATTGTTATTTTAATTGTTTGCCTATATATTATGTACCTCCGCCATACGACTAAATAAAAAATAAAATTGCAGTAATATTTCCTATTGCTATTTAGTTAAAATGTAATTCTGGCAAATTACTATGGCCCGGCGCGGCCACGACATCGCGCGGCGGCAGCGGCGAGCGGCGGCCATAGGTGGGAACGAAAGGTCGAATCGCTGTGTCTCACTCCAACCTATGGCCGCCGCTCGCCGCTGCCGACGCCGCGCGATGTCGTGGCCAGGCCGTTCTATGCTTGTAGTTCTATGTATTTTTCCTTAGACTTACTATTTGTTCCAAATGCTTTTACCAATACAAGTTACAGTGTTCATGTGTTTGTTAATCTTTTTCCAGCTCCGTGAAGAGTGGGAGAGAGGGCAAGAAGCGGCGTTAGACGCGGCAGTGTGTCCACACGACGTCGCAACTTTACTAAAGGAATTCCTGCGGGACCTGCCGGATCCACTGCTCTGCAGGGACTTGTACTCTGCCTTCTTGTGTACTCAAAGTAAGTACCTTTTGCAGCAGTGCATTGTGATTGGGACAGTAGATGAAAGAGGGGATAGTGGTAACCACCGACCTGCTGACGGACGGACGGACGGCGGAAAATGGTGCAGAATGGAGAGCTTTGGTGCACAAAACAATGACCTCATGTGGTCGCGACCGTCAGTAAACTTAGCCCTATCCGCTACCTCTACACATAAAACAGAAATGCCAATTGCCTGGTAAGGTAATTTCAAGTTTAGTACCTATTTTGCATGCAAATAAGTTCCGTATTGAAATCATAATTTAAATTTCCAGAAATCCGCAACCGTCGGCTCCAATGGGAAGCCCTCAAGCTAATAGTCCAGCTACTTCCCGCAGCGCACAGGGACACTTTAAACGCATTGCTGTCTTTTCTGTCGCAACTGGCTACGCATTCTGAGGACGACAGACAGCCTGGCAACAAGATGGATGCCGCGAATCTGGCCACCATCTTTGCGCCGAATATACTGCATAATAATAAGCCTAATGAGGCCGCTAGGTAAGTCTTCTACTTTGCGCAAGGGACTTTACTTTCCCATTTCCAATACCAAAGCCCATATAGTTTTAACTCATAATAATTTCCTCGAAGCCGGGAAACACAAATAAATGTCTATTCCTAGACGTAGGAAGCCTGTATTATAGAAACGTAGCTTTTAAGAACTTAAGTAAGTTCAGAGAGTTCTCGCAATGGACTTGAAATTTCTACTTAATTTCAAGAAAACTGCAATTAACCTTATCTTGTCTGGTTTCACCCTTGAACCGACTGCAAATTTACCTATTATAACGTTATCAGCTATAGCTGTAGTTCCTGTAGCTATAGACCTGTTCTTTATATGTGATCAAAACAATTTTTTCTATCAATTCCAGTGCGGAACAGCTATCGGAGCGGGTAGATGTTATCAATGTGGTCCGACAACTAATTGAGAGACAGGGAGAGTTGTGGACGTTGCCAGCCGAGTTGCTACATGAAGCCTACATCCATCTAGCGCACATGGCTCCAGCACATTTGGACTCTTTGCTGCTGCGGAGATCAGAGTAAGTACTGAGTGGGGATTCCTTCAGAGGCATGAAGGGGTATTAATAGATTCCCAAAATTTTACGTGCGTGCCTGACACGTTCAGTAAAACAATGAGTATATTTTATGATTAGAATATTGAGTCATAAAGCAAAAAAACCATGTGTCTAAAAACGATTTTAATAGTTATTTACGATACAAGTGCGGTAAAGAGGAAATTCGAAACGAGTGGCAATAAATTAAGACACGACCGCAGGGAGTGTTTTAAATCGACACAAGTTGCAAATTACCTATTTGCACGTGTATAGTACAACGTTTTACAGTACATATGGCCCTTTAAACTTTCGACATATGCACGAAAAGTGCTCTTTTACGCACTAGTGCGAGAAAGTAGCACCATATGCACTGTAAAGGTATCAAATCGATGTGCTTTGGATGACCCTTCACTAATGCTCCTACAATTTGGTGGGTCCCAACCCCATGAGAGATGAAAGAGCTGATAATTCCAACCAGGGGTGCAAAACTCCTAGCTTCGGGCAAACTCGGCTCCGTTCGGCTCAGCATTGCTCCTAGCAATTAATAGGGTTGGCACAACTTGACGTCCCTTTGCGTGCACGACCACAGATAAGATAATGACCAAAATTTTGACAACCCTAAATAGCCGAAATGGATAGTGGCATGTATTAGAAAGGGACATCATGATTCGACCCTGAACCGCCGTCAAACTTCAGTTTTGTAGGAAGTTTCGTTTACGGTAGTACAGTTATTTATTCTGTGTTCCAACCAATCCCGTCAACCACTATCGTAACCATACCGGTGACTTCGCTTTTCAAGACGGTTGAAGTTTCGTGTTGTAGATGCGCGGCGGAAGCCAAGGAGTCGCTGGCGGACAGCGCGGCGCGGCGCGTGTGGTCGCGGGAACAGTTCCTGCACGGCGCCGCTGCTACCGGCGGACCTAACATTGGAACGCCCAGGTACCTAATGCTCTCTTCCAGAAACTTGCTTGTGCACTAAGTAAACCATAATATTGTCTTCGGTTACCGCTATAGTTACTCATGAAATAAAACTATGAAAACGGAACTACGAAGGTTCATTATTTTTGTATGTGGGTATTTCTGCACTTTGTAGCTTTTCTCAGTCACCCGTTGACCACGGACGCTGTAAAGGGTTCGAAACGTCGGGATGTACTATAAATTCAATATATGCGATATAATCCGTTTTCATAGTTTTATTTCATAAGTAAACCAGTTTACGTAAAGTCAACAGCAGAAGTAGCCTGCAACCTATTCCATCTGTCCAATATGCATTTGATCACAGAAATTGGGTGACTTCATCTTTACTGATATATAAATTTATTGGAACAAATTAAATAAAAATATAGTAACAAAACTTATAAACTAAACGTAACTAAAATATACTACCTATCCTAAACCTTAACTAAAATAAAAATTCACCCCGCTCGTCAGCGCTAACGTGCCGGCTTTGCTGGAGCCTTCCGGCGTCCTCAGGGACGATGGTAAGAGGCCGGACGGAATGTCATTGATTCCGTGGGAGATGGGGCGGGTGTTGGTGTGGGACGCTACTTGCGTGGATACACTAGCCCCGTCCCATCTTCATGGCACTTCCGTCTTATCGGGTGCGGCTGCGGATGCGGCTGAGCGGAGAAAAAGGGCCAAGTACAGCTGTGTCGGCCAAGAATATCTTTTTACCCCTTTTGGTGTGGAAACACTCGGCCCGTGGGGTCCCGGTGCCCTGAAATTTTTCGGAGCATTATCAAAGAGGCTGGTGGATGTGACTGGGGATCGTAGGGCTGGCAGCTTCCTCGCACAGCGCATTAGTATTGCAATTCAGCGGGGTAATGCTGCCAGCATCTTTACTTGAAACACCGATATATATTTGATCAAATATTACAAATGACATTAAGAATAAGAATATGAATAAGAACAAAGAGGATATAATAAGATAGAGCGGTACTGTCATAGTAAATTTTGTAACCACTGTAAATTCACTGCCATCTATCGACATACCTTGAAACTAAAAATGAAGATTTATAAAAATACGTTAAAATGTATTTAAATATGGATAAATGATTTTTTTATTTGCATTAATTATTTTTATATGATTTTGACCCATGTTCTTTAACGGATATGCGTTAAAATTATTAATAACAAACGAAACCGTCAACGCCCAACATGGGTCAAAATCATATAAAAATAATTAATGCAAATGAAAAAATCATTTATCCATATTTAAATACATTTTAACGTATTTTTATAAATTTTCATTTTTAGTTTTAAAGTATGTCGATAGATGGCAGTGAATTTCCAGTGGTTACAAAATTTACTATGACAGTACCGCTCTATCTTATTATATCCTCATTGATAAGAATAAGAAATATTTATTAGCACAAAAAAAGAACACAAAACATTGATTCATTTAGAGTATAGACGAACAGAATTGTGCTAAAAGGTCCTCACTCAGCTTAATGTCCCGAAGTGAATCCTAGGACACACTACGTGACGCTGATTTTCAGTGAGGCCTGATAAAACTAAAACTAGAACTAAAACTAACTAGGTAGCAGAAATAAGTTTAAATAATTTTAAACTTATTTCTGCTAGTAGTAAGTAACAAAAACATAAGGATCAATCCATATCCATGCTAATATTATAAATTGAATTCATAATGGCTATCCCAATAATATAAAAACTTGAACCAAGACATCGGATAAGTGGAATTTAAAAGAAATTTGTTAAAATGTGACGTTTTCAAGAAAAGGTACCACATTGTCTGTATCTTTATACAAATAACCTGTCAAAGGGTCCTTATGGCAAGCGCCAATGTGGTACGTTTTACTTGAAAATGACACAAATATTGGATATAAGCAGGTGAGGTGCTCAAAATAATATTTTTATAAGAGAATAAGAGCGTATGCACTATTTTATTGAGATCCTCTTTCCAAAACTAATAGGTAGCTATGTTTTCGTGAGATAAAATTTAAATAATTTTATTCCGCAGTGAGAAGACGTACTCGCGCAGTCGACGGACGCGTGAAACTGCGTCGGACACATCCTCGGGCTCCATCTCGTCTGCTATGACTATTATGACAAGGTACGAAAATAAACCGTCCTCCTTGCATCGGTTTCCTCATCACTGAGGGTTGGCGTGCCGCGGCGGTTTACTATGAAACTTTCCATACAACAAAATGTTGCGAACTCTTTAACTATGACAAACAGTTTGGTGCAGCCGACCCTAATACTAACAATTTTTCCATTTGTCCAGAGTCAGAAGCAGTGCGGAAGAGTGCGGCAGCAGCGGCGTCATGTGTCTCCCTTCCACCGCGCGGAGCGAATCCGCGCCGGATTCTAATGACTCCGCCAGTGACTATAACGAGGTAGATACTATAGGTATCAGACATAATATATGTATAGGCGTATTTGTACGAAAACACATACCTAGAAGACCAGACTCTATCTCTAATAAGCTACGATCCTGGCATACCTCATGAGCTTGATTCACTCTCATGATATTTTTCACACGTACCTACTCTTCAAATAATTTGTTCGGTTCGGGTAAAATAGACGAAGTGTTTTTCCTTTCACAAGTCCTTTACACGTGTGAATTGTTTTCAGACGCTGGGCGGATCGGATGATGACAACTACGTGATAACTGCATCATTGCATATCCCGGCCGCGTTCCCCTCCCCCGCGGGGGGCGGCGGAGGGGGAGGGGTAGGGGGCGGGGGGACGCACTCCCCGCGCCCCGCCGCCCCGCCCCGCCGCCGCTCCACCTCCGGCTCTGAATCTTCAGGTTAGTTGGGAACTTTCAATTGTCTCAGATCAGTGGATTGTCATGCTCGTTGATCAATTACTGAAAAAAAACTTTGAAGTCAATGTAACATTGGCATCATCTAAATAGAGATAATGCTATCTATCACGGCAAACGATTTGTATAAATCTTGTTTCAATTGATTGCCTTAGATCCTCAATTCCTAACCCTCCCTCCGTCGTTCCCTCATAACTGAGGATCATGTCTCTTCCAAAGAAATTTCTTAATGGCTTCTCTCCATCAGCTTCTGTCCTGTGCCTCGTGGAGGGCCGTGCTGCCGACATCTCCAGGCTTGATGCCAACTGATCTGGTCTGTTCACATCCTAACGGTATTGCCTTGGTATAACCAACAGTATTAACGGTTTGGTCAATGACCTTCAAAATAAATCTAAAGTAATACCTCGCGAAGACAAATAGCGTGTCATGAACTTACAGCTGTCTGTTTTTTTCAGCCAAGCGCGACTCGGCAGTGGGCTCATCGCCAGCCTCAGCATCGAGCGCGTCATCACCGCCCGCGTCGCCGCCGCCGTACGCGCTGCGCGTCACATTGACGTCCACGGGAGAATTAAGAAGGCCGGCGGATATCGACCGACTTATGTCGCTAGGAAGGTTAGTCTTTGCATCAATACCCATGGTCGTGAATATCAGTTTCTCCCGTACGATGTTGCAGCATCAATCGCTTCAGCACCTCTAAATGTGGTATGTTAGTACGGACCTGGTCTGTCCAACGCATTTGGCTCTACCCTCTTGGTATTTTATTGTTGACGTTAATTTTTCCTTACGAACAAGACTAAATTGGAAATAATACTTATTGAATAATTACCTATTGCAAATTTTACGGTGACAAAAATAACCTAGGAAGGTTGGTAGTGGTTATGCAGAACAGTCATTATCATGACTTCCGTAATGGTTGCGCGTCACACTAACGCCTAAAGGCAAACCAGTTTTGAAATTTCAACATTATTATGGCCTTAACCAACTTATTACTAGAGAAATATACCTCTTAATCAGCAGATCAAATAAAATAGGACAATCTTTATCAAATAGTTATAGTCCCACAGTAGTAACTAGACGATGTGGTTTTGGACAAGACTAAACTTTATAATATATTTTCGCTTACAGAGAACGCAACACATCAGACGCACGAGCCGTCGTCCTCCGTCAACACGACGAAACCACCACCCACCATGCCGTCACGCGAACACGCGAACCAGAGACTCATTCTCACAAAGAAAACAAAAGAAGGCCAGAGGAACGAAGAGAAGAGAGGAGGGTAGAAGTTAAGCAGGAAAAGAAGGAAGGCACGCTCTATAAGAGAGGGGAGCTGATTTCGAGCGCTCGGTCGCCCCGGTCGCCGACATGACATATTATATACGTGTTTTTATACATAAACGTCTATTTATCATAACGTCATTTCATTTGATTTAAACTGATTCTAAATAATTAGGTTACAGAAATACAGAAATACAGACTTTATTGGTAAATATAAACAGTACAAAAAAGTTAGGGTTAGGGTTAAATCCTGATGTTGATAATGTTGACGGAAACTTTCCTCAAATTCCGAAATTCTCCTCATGGAAGATTTTGAAAATAATATATCTTCTATATAATATCTTAATCATAAGGAAGATATAGCCGGTCAAACAACTTTGTCAGTAGAATAAGGCGCGAAATTCAAATTTTCTATGGGACGATAACCCTTCGCGCTTAATTTTTTTAATTTGCCGCTTTTTTCTACGACGGAAATGGCTTGACACTTTATTTTGCACGTTTGAAATAAATAAGTACCCATACTTATTATATAAAATTTCCAAAGTAAGTAAGTAAGTAAGTAAACAGTAAGTAGGTAGTTGCAACTGCAACTGAAAATTTTCATTGCAATAGTTTAATTCAACTATCAAGTAAAAAATCCTGACATCACCCTAAAAATCCTGACATTTCTTGTAACAGAGATTTGGCGTAGCTTCAACGACGGCCCGGCGGCGCGCTGCTCTCTTGTTATGAGGTTATTCCTAAAAATCCTGACACTTGCCAAGTCCGGTCGCAATCCGGACAAAGGGTCAAAAATCCTGACATGTCCGGATTTGTCACCTAAGATAGGGTTGCCATGCGTCAGGATTTGTCCTGACGCATGGCAACCCTATCTTAGACGGCGTGTAGCCATCATAAAAATAAAGAAGGCAAGAGTTAGCAATGAATGACGATACTTTATTCCAGATTTTTTTAGATTGTGTTATTACGAGTATCTCCTATGTAGCTTGTCTCTCATGATGATGGCTCCGAGCTTCGAGACTCCGTCTTGGTATTCCGTCTTGCCCAGCGGCGGAACGGCTGATGTCGTCTCTGTGGAAGTTAGTTTTATTAATTTTGGCATGTTAATATTAACATCGAAAATTAATTCATAAGAGCAGCTGCTAGATATTCGTAATGAACTCAAAATTCTCATATAAAATCCGCGCTAGCTATTTAACCAAAACCAACCTATTTAACCAAAGCACGTTAGAGACAGAACATATTCTTCTCTAAGGCCGACTTGCACCATTCTACTAACCTGTTTACAAGTACAATTTGACACTGGGTTAAGGGTTTAACCGCTTAACTCCGGGTTAGTGGAATGATTCAAGTGAGCCTAAGTTAAGTCAAAAAATAAATAAAATTTGGTCAGATGAAAACTCCACGTCATCGCTGTACTCTACATCAGACCTTCAAACGGTCATTTGCTTCTTAGGTGCAACACGGTACGGGTCTCCGTGCAGTCTCATCCTCTGCGGAAATGCCGCCATGCTTTTTCTTCTATACGAGTACGCTAGCCTGAAATCTAGCCCCCTGTCCAGGGTCGGAGGAAGGCCTCAACTATCTTTCTGCATAATAGACTTACCGTATATCGCACGAGGATCGCTGGCTCCACCACCTCCCTGTTTGGAAATGGTCTTGGCACTGGTCATTCGCAAGGTGCGACGTGGCACGGGTCTTCGGGCAACCTCTTCGGCTCCACGCAAAGCCCAGTGTAGTTTTCTACTCCCACTTACAAACCTTTGAAATCCAGCATCCATTCCAGGGTGCGTGAAAAGGCCTAAGCAGCTTTTTTTATATCTGAAGACCAACACTTACCGCATTTCGCGCGAGGATCGCTGGCTCCACCACCTCCCTGTTTAGATATAGTTTTGGATGTCGTCATCCGCTGCTTGGGTGCGACACGGCACGGGTCTCCAGGCAATCTCATTGGCTGCGCGCAAGGCCCGGTGCCGCTTTCGTCTGCCGCTCGTTGGAGACCTTCAAATTTGGCGCCTGGACCTGTAAGGATGCAGGAATTAATATTTTTACTTTAATAGGCTTTTCAAGAACCTCACTAATCAAGTAATCACCTTAATTCATGAATAGGGTTTAAAAAAATACCTACTTGCATTAGGCTTTTGAGGTAAATTCAGGCTCAATAGTTTAAAATGTGCCTTGTGTAGTTATTAGGCGTTATACGACTACTTACCAATAACCAGGCACTGTGTGTGACAAGGTATTTTGACTTTAAAATATTCTCAGATATCATGATGCCATTCTACAGTTCTTAGACAATGAATCAAAGAGAAAACACGTACCGGATTCGCAGTAGTCGACCTGATATGTCGTCTTGTTTCGGTCGCGGTCTATTCTCTGTTTCAGCTCAGGAGACGCCTCGTTCTGCAAGATGCTGTACAGCATCGGGTACTTGGATTGTAGCTGCAAAAAAAAGTTTACAATAATGTAATGCGATAGATTCAGTAAGATACTTAACATAACCAGAGTTTGTTGGTATATTTGTATTTCCTGAGAATCATACGAGTAGTTCTTTATTTTTTACTGGCATAAAGTCTGAGGACCGTAACCATATGGAATTACTTTCCATAGGGTCTGGATCTTTGACAAATACACTTACTGATACAGATTACATTTAGCGAACACCCTTGATGGCATCGCTCCATCCTTTGGACCCTTTTATAAACATTTAAAATCTTTTTGTAAAATTTGATCACCTTGTCTAAAAAGGCGTTTGGCTGGTCGTAGCGAGAAGTAGGTGTTTCTGGAGCGGCTCCCACTTTCACCGGGTACAGCTTCGGGTCTAGCAAAGGGCCCATTATCTAGAAACAAACAAGATTAAGTATTTACTTGACATGTCTGGAACTACTATGAAATTATTTGGTTCAAAGTAGTTCGAGGCAGGGCAGATTGGTAATTTTCACGTTGTGGTTAATGTTCTACCTCATTGCGACTCCACCCTCCTTCCTTGCCTGGCGGTAGTTGCGGCATCTCCCCACCGCTGTACTGAGGACATCGGCAGTCAGGTGGTCTGCTGTGCTGCATACATGCTCGGAAGAAGGCCAGCTCTTGATCTGACATCTGTGCAGCCCTAAGATTGAAGCCAGTGTGAGTTTAAGTGTAAGGCCTGAGTGGACGCTTAAGTTGAGCGTGCAGCGGGGCGGGGCGTGCGGCGTGCATGTTAAACAAATGCAAACGTATAGGAGCGGCCTTAGTGCACGCTGCTCAAACCCCTTGGACGCTCGACGCCACGCTGCACGCCCCGCCGCTCCGGTTTGAGCGTCCACTCAAATGGTTTAGACGGAACATCTAGTTTGTGTGTAAAGCCCTTTTCTACACGGTTGGCAACTAAAATTACAACCACTGCGAGTTTAGTAGTAGTTTATGTATGGTTTATATATACATATATGGATAAAATTCAAAAATCTGAAAAAAAAGGCTCTTTTTCATTGCGGCGCAGGGGCGACCTTGGACAGTCTGAAGCGCTGAATTATGGTCTTAGTTAGAAGACTTGAAAGCGTGTAGTAGGTGCTTAAGATCCTTGCCTTCGCCAAATACTTACTCCCCTCCACCGCCATGACCCCCACCAGGCCCGGCTCTTGGTAAGTTGGGCCATAGATAATCCTTCCTATACGTAGTCAGATAATGATCCATGGTTCAAGCTTTTTGATTCTCGTTCGTCCAGTTGTGTATTTTGTTCCAGATTATTGCTAAATTTTTGTACATTTTTTTTACAAAATTTTCTATTCACACGTCATTTCTGATTTCTTCGTGTCACCTACTGACAGTCGTTGCTGTCTAGTTTTTAGTTTTTCATATCACATATGTCTCTGGTAACAAGGAACATAATTTAGAAAAAGTTTTAATTAAGTACTTTCTCATACTGTTTTTGGTAAATATGTGATAATATATAATCAGCGCTGATACAATTTAGGCTTTGATTTTTATTGGAGTTTCTTAATTTTGAAACTTAAGAAGTATAATTATGTTACCTTTTTGCTTGGACGAAGGTATCTAGGGAAAGTAAACAGAAATATTTAAAAAAAAAGTTTATCACATTGACGGCGTCGTAGTTAAGTCGTAGTTATCAATCAAGAAACATTTTTCAAATTATTTTATATGAATATTTTTAGTTAAATTATATTAAAATGTCTGTTTTCGATGGTGAAATAGAATTCAAGTCCGTGTACATGGTCGACTACCCGAAGAAGGATAAACCGTAAGTATTCATACTATTAGTGTCGTGTCTTCCCATTAGTGCCATGAATACTGCTCTGTTCTAAGGTTTTTCTTTTAAACCTATAATAGGTAATTCTAGATGTTTTCGGGTAGCCCCTAACGCCTACCGTAGCAAGTGCGACTTCGAATTGTAATATCATAAGAGTAACTTATACTAGAGCGGTACTGTCATAGTAAATTTTGTAACCCCAGTAAATTCACTGCCATCTGTCGACACACTTTAAAACTAAAAATGAAGATTTATAAAAATACGATAAAATGTATTTAAATATAGATAAATTAATTTTTTTATTTGCATTAATTATTTTTTTGATTTTGACCCATGTTCTTTCACTGATATGCGTTAAAATTGTTAAATAACAAACGAAACCGTCAACGCCATCTATACGACTGTAGGCCAAAACTAGTAGCGCCCTCTGAACGAGAATCAAATTTTCTTGATTTTCGAGGCACGTTTTTTCCTTAGACTGTATCTATCTATTACGGAGTTATATCTATTTTTGGTAATATGTATGATCCATCTTGATCTAAGTACCTAATGACAAAAAAAAAGGATTTGCGGCTGGGGCTTGGTGAAATCACAAGAGGTGGATCTATGTGTCCTTTAATCAATTATATATAGACACACAACTTAAACGTTACCTTTTTGAACGAGCATAAGACTATACAACATTCAGTCCCCTTAATTAAGTAGGTACGTCAACCAATTGGATTCCTAGGCCACTATAGAATCATTTCATAATGAATCAGATTGTTTATCTTCTTTGACAGTGCTGTCAAGTAAATAGTAGTTATAGCGACAAAGTTCTATAGTGGCCTAGGAATCAAATTGGTTGACTACACTTAGATAAAGCAATGTGCCCGGTTCTATAGTGGCCTAGGAATCAAATTGGCTGACTAATACTTAGATAAAGCAATGTGCCCCTGTGAGTGAATGCAGTCTGTGAATCCCCATTCCTTAGCATTAAAATTCAATTCCCCATAACAGCAAGAGTCCTCGGCGACAGGCGGTAGATGACAACTGCCTAATTGTAGGCCTGGAGCGAGACTCGCTGAAGGCCCGGGATCAGCCTAGGAAGAGCCCTGATGTGCTGTGCCCTATCAACTTCGAGTACTACAAGAATGCCGTCAAACGGGTGTAGTATGAATTATTCCGGCAAAATTTAAATCCATTGGAACGGAGGTAACGTTTGGGATTAGTTTGATATATATGTCTCCTGTCTGTCTCCTAAATTATATAATTTTGTAAACGAACGAATTGATATATATCCTTTACAACGACATGAATGTAAGAAAAAGGTGATAGAATAGTTAAATATCCTAAACTACAGCGAAATAGAAGGTATCATGTAATAAATTGAGAATAGACACACAAGCGCACACACACACACACACACACACACACACACACACACACACACACACACACACACACACACACACACACACACACACACACACACACACACACACACACACACACACACACACACACACACACACACACACACACACACACACACACACGCGCGTACGCACTAGATGAAGTTAATCTAAGTTAATTTAATGTATGAATAAATTAATTTATAGCATGTCTTATAGTAAATTATAAGTACCATATTGCACATATTGTAACATTTTAAATAAAATTTGGTTGTACCCCTTTAAATTATGAAAGAGCGGGGTCTTTTGCCAAAAGTATATTTTATACTCAAAAGAAGGTTCCAACCCTATTGCCATTTAAATGCACATTGTAAACCAAATAAATTATTTTCATTTCATTTTTCATATGTCGGCGGCATATCGGCCGCCGGCATTTCATGATCTGCCTAGCTACCACTAGCCATATCGTGCAAATTTCAAGGTGTGATATTCCTAGGCAGTCTGTCTATAGATCTGTGTATATTAGGTTTCAAGACAATTTCCAAGTCAAGCCATCCAAGCCAAGCCAAACCAAGCCAAGCCAAAGTTGAAATCCTTTTAAAAATATTTAGATCAACTGGTGAATCAACAATTTCTTGTTGTTATTGTGTCCCGTCAGTCAGGGGACGATATTAGCACACTTTGTTAGACGGAATGTTGTATAACGAGCCACAAACGTGCTTATTAGTGGTAGCGTGGTGGTAGCTCAGTGGAATGGCCTTATATCTACCACAAAAATGCATGTTTGGTTATTTTAATCACCATAAAATCAGGGTTTTAAGTGTGACCCAGGAGAACGTAACCATGGCAACGAGTGACAAGAAAAAGTTGATTCACTCTACGGTTTCACTCACTATTATTTTTAGTCGCTTTTGGCGACATGTTTCGGGCTCTTCGGGAGTTGTTTCTCAGTCACGAGTGTCCGCGGCGGCTCTTCTCTTGCAAATAATAGTGAGTGAAACCGTAGTGATATAAATATTTTGAAATATGTCTCACGATAGTTTAATTTCGATTATTGAAATCCTTTTATTTAAGTTGATTGGCTTTACTTGTTGAAGATGTCATTAAAATGTTAGATTGGCTTAGTGAATTATCTTGGTAATAATAGTTGACCTTGGTCAATTACTGCATAAAATCTGTCAATATGTATTCACTAACTTGGCAACTAAATTTTAAAGTCACATGCTGGCAACCTCTTTCCCGTACTCCATACAACACGTCCCTTATTAGCATCGTTGCCTTTCGTCTAACATATTTTTAAATTCCGAATTGCCAGCACCGGTGTTGACTGACATACATATTTGTACAGTTCAAAGAGGATGAGCCGAAGCTAGTAGACATGTACATGTCCAAAGACATCGACCCAGTTCCCATCGACCACGAGATACAGGACCTGAAACGCACAGAGTACCTCACGAAGTACTGCTCGCGAGGTAATAAATGGTCGCCGGCAAGCTCGGTTCTCCATACAAACGTAGTTCCGTTCTGATTTTAAAACGACTAGCTAGATTGCTCTGAAATTTTGTACTAACAATAGGATAAGGTATATCTATGTCTGTAATTAGTTATGTAGCTACAGATACAATAGTAAAAAAAATACAGCGAATTTAAGTTTTTCATACAACTTGTTTTTGCTTTATTTCTTTTGTTTTATAAACTGGAGCTATATAAACTAATTACAAACCTAGATATACCTCATGTCATTGTATGTGCAAAGTTTCATTACAATGCAACATGTAGTTTTAAAATGAGAGCGGAACTACGTTTGTATGGGAAAGTGCAATTCGGCAGAGCGTGCCGGAGACTTGAAGATGCGTGAATATCTAGCGAATGTGTGTACTTTTTAACCGACTTCAATTTCATAGAAGGAGGAGGTTCTGTATTCGGTTATGGCTATTTTTTTTTTTTTTTTTTTTTATGTATGTTCACCGATTATTCCGAGACCCGTGGTCCGATTTGAGTTATTCTTTTTTTGTTCGAAAGGAGCTACTTCCAAGTTGGTCCCATATTAATCTGGTTCTGATCTGAGGATGGGATCCCTGAGGAATTGAGGGAACTCCTCAATTTTTAAAGGCACATGTATGGTGATTTGGGTGTTTTCATAAGCAACTTGAGCATTTTCTCTCGAAAACGACCAATTTGATGAAGTGGACCTGATGATGATGATTGTTTTGAAGATAGGGATGATGATTTTTTTAATGTAGGATGTTCGGCGATTACTCCGAGACCCGTGGTCCGACTTGAACAATTCTTTTTTTGTTAGAAAGGAACTAACTCCAAGGTGGTCCCACATTAATCTGGTGCTGTTCTGATGATGGGATCCATGAGGAATTGAGGGAACTCCTCAATTTTTAAAGGCACATGTATGGTGATTCGGTCGTTTTCTTAAACAACTTGAGCATTTTCTCTCGAAGCCACCAATTTGATGAAGTGGAGCTGATGATGATGATTGTTTTGATGATAATGATTTCAGTGATTACCCCGGCACCCATGATCCGATTTGAGTTATTCTTTTTCTGTTTGAAAAAAGTTACCTCTCCAAGGTGTTTTCGTAATATTTTTGGTTTTAATCGGATGATGGAATCCGTGAGGAATTGAGGGAACTCCTCAATTTTTAAAGGCACGTGTATGGTGATTTCGGTGTTTTCTAAAGTAACTCAAGCATTTCCTCCCAAAAACCACCAATTTGATGTAGTGCAACCTAACCACGAGTTTGACACTAAATATTCTTCGTAACTTACTTTGTACACTAATATGCCAGTACGAGCGAGATGCATAAACAGTAAGTTACGCACACGATAGCGAATATATCAATGTCAAACTCGTGGTAAGGCTACTGATAACTTCCCTCGTATGTGTATTATGATTTTTTTATGTAGGTAGTGTTGGAATCAACCAAAGAGACTGAGAGGTGAAGGTAGAGGGTATTAGTGTTTGGGGGTTGAGGGGAGGCGAGTTGATGGGTCGGGGACTGAGGGGTTGGGAGTTAAGGGATTGGGGGTTAGGGTTAGGAGTTAAGGGGTCTGGGGTTAGGGGTCGGGGAATGGCGGATGAAGGGTTGGTGGTTTAGGGGTTTAGTGATCAGGGGTTGATGTGCTGTAAGGTTGAGTGATTGGGGGGTTTGAGGGATTGGGTCAGTGGCGGGGCGGAAAATGGATTTAGTGACAGGAATGATTTCCCAGACGGACTCGAGGAAAATTCTGATTATTTAATAAAGTTTACGAATTTACAGTTAAACATGATAATGTTTTTCATTCATGCGTCACGCTCTTAACAATGTCTTAAAACTAAAAATGGAAAAATAAAAACTTTTATAAAAAAAAGATAAACCGACTTCAAAAAGGATGAAATAAAATATTATCCTTTTTAGGGTTCCGTGTTTAAGTATATGCGTTACCAACTGATATGTTTGAAGTCGGTGCCAAGCCAAGTACTCCAAGTAGTAACAATACCAGTCAAAAATAATCGGCTTTATGTCTATAAGTCCCATTACAACTGTACAAATATTATAAACGTGAAAGTAATTATGTCTGCCTCTTTGTTACCTTTTCATGGCTAAACAACTGAACCGCTTTAGCTGAAATTTTGCATGAAGGTTCCTTGAATTGTTTTATATTTTGAAATGTAGTCCTCTGGATAAGCGACAGGAAATAACTCAGTCCCAATCCCACACTTGCGTGCTATGACTGTTCAAGAATTAGTAAGAAATGCTCTTTAAAAAAATACCACGACAAAACGTATTAGATTTACACTAACGTGCCGACAAGCATGGTACGAACTGCGCCAAGAAGGTTCAACCGTGTGTTCTGTTCTGAGGTGTGTTCTTAAATACCTACAGAAAGTTCGTTTATTGTCGTCGTGTAACGCTGCGTCTTACATAGGCGAACACTCGCGAACGCGAAGCGAAGCGACGCGGCACGGCGCGGCCGGCCCAAGGCGTTCGCGTTCGCAACGAGATCGCCCACGTAGGACACTTCTATATAGGTATCAAAGGATTAATTAAGGCGCCGTGCCGCACCGTTTCGCATTCGCGTGTTGTTCGCCTACGTAGTACGCTGCGTTACGTAATCCAACGTACATACTTATATAGCCGCATCCTTATCGAATTGCATCAAAATCACTATGAATATATGGTTTAAAATTTGGCTTGGCACCGACTTCAAACATATCAGTTGGTAACGCATATACTTAAACACGGAACCCTAAAAAGGATAATATTTTATTTCATCCTTTTTGAAGTCGGTTTATCTTTTTTTTATAAAAGTTTTTATTTAGGGTTCCGTACCTCAAAAGGAAAAAAACGGAACCCTTATACTTTGTTGTCTGTCCGTCGGTCTGTCAAGACCCTTTATATCGGAAACGCGTGGAGGTATCGAGTTGAAATTTAAACCATATACTCAGGTCTACGGTTCCTTGAAGCTGTGAAAAATTCAAAGTTCTAAGTTAACGTAAAAAAAAGATACGGCCGATTATGCCGCAAAAAACGTATATTTCGACATGCACTCTCAAGGGAATCACAATTGATAAGGTACTTCCCGTTGACCTAGAACTATGAAATTTGGCAAGTAATATCGTCTTACACTACAAATACAGGGAAAAATCTGAAAACTGGAAACTAGTAAAAAATAAAAAAATACAAATAAAAAAAACATAGTTACATTTGTACTGAACGAGTGCGAGTGAGTGAGTGGCGGTGGGCGAGTCCGACTCGCACCTGGCCGGTTTTTGGTATTAGGGAGACCCCACTCCTGTGTTTCGAGCGTCAACGTCTAGTCAGTGCTACAGAAAACAGCGTCGCTGCGCAGTTGCGCCAACGTTGCGTCAAGCAGCTGTCATAGCATTGCCTTGACGCCGACGCTATTAGGGCGTCTCTATTATTATAAGCTTAATTAAATCTGGCAATATCAATCCTATACCCACCAGTGTAGCATATAGGAAGAATTTTATCATGCTGACTTTCTCTTAAGCATGGTATAATTAAGATTATATTTTTCTATCACCTGATTACCTGAAGGAAAACTGCGCCTTGTTGGGATTAGTTCGGTCTCCTGCCCCAAAAAGCGGGTAAACATCAAATGACGCTTTGTACAAAAGTTCAATAAACCTCATCTTATTCTTTACATTATTAGTGTTAAATTAAATTAAACTAAATTAAATTAAATTGTCATTTATTTCAGGCCTAATAAACCCATATGTGTTAGTAACTTAGATAGCTAATAAAAATAATGTTAGTGTTAATGTCTCATCACAAACCTATAATCTGACTCCCCAGAGCTCCCCTTCATGTCAGTAAACCTGATGCGCCGCGCACGCGCACTCCAAACCCTACGACTACCCGATGATGTCCACATACCTGACACCACACATACCGGATCCTTTCGACATCCAGCACCCGAAAAATACAAGGATCCACCCAAGACACAGTCTTTGAAACCGAAGTTTGACGATTCCTTACAAAGTGAGTCTAATAGTTTGATCCACCAATGACTGCAGACCCTAACGGTCATATCGCCGCTATACTTACTCAAGCTCGTATCTGCAACACTCATTTGATGACAAAAACACCCGTATTCCGAATGAAAGAAAAGCGATATTTCCATAAAATTATTGTTGCAGATATGAGGTTGAGTAAGTATAGCGACGATATAGTGTCTGACCCTACAACTACCCGGTAATGTATGTCCACATCCTGACACTACTCGCACAGGGTCCTTTCGACATCCAGCACCCGATAAATACAAGGATCCTCCTAGCACACAGTCGTGGAAACAACTACGGAAGGAGTGAGGTGACTAAGGTATACAAGTCACTGTGCTATTCCCGCATTGTTGCCGTTGGCAAATGCGTTGGATTATTGTCTATGACATACTACTTATATTGCTTCTATTACGTGAGGTTCCTTTGTTTGACATAATTATTGAAAGTCATAATGTGATTAGTCATAATTCTGAAACCGTTAACTTTTCAGGATTTTCCTCGGGTTATCCTATAGATAGGTTAGGTTAGGTTTGTTTTATGGCAATCCTGAAAAGTTACAGGTTTCTGAGAAAAACTAAATTATGACCATAGAGTAACTTATACTAGAGCGGTACTGTCATAGTAAATTTTGTAACCCCAGTAAATTCACTGCCATCTGTCGACACACTTTAAAACTAAAAATGAAGATTTATAAAAATACGATAAAATGTATTTAAATATAGATAAATGATTTTTTTAATTTGCATTAATTATTTTTATAATTTTGACCCATGTTCTTTCACTGATATGCGTTAAAATTGTTAAATAACAAACGAAACCGTCAACGCCATCTATACGACAGTAGGTCAAAACTAGTAGCGGCCTCTGAACGAGAATCAAATTTTCTTGATTTTCGAGGCAAGTTTTTCCTTAGACTGTATCCATCTATTACGGAGTTATATCTATCTTTGTTATGACTAATGATATATGACAATCATTACATTATGACTTTCAATAATTATGTCAAACAATAGAGACCCTTCTACTAGGCACTGAGCTACATCTTGCCTACAGGTGACATTCATTTTTATGCAGACGACAGATGCAAATTAAAATCTTGATAAAGTTGTGTTAAAAGCACCAAAGCTACGCGCCAAATTCCGAATGACCGGGTGTGAGTGTGAAGGCCCCGCCACTTGACGTATATTTTTCAAAATGGCCGCGCCACGACCCACCAGTTCAATCTGAGGCGCCGCCATTCAACGGCTTGTTATGTCTGTCACGCTAGGGCACAGATTAATAAATAGTTACTACGTAACAGATACATCATTCCCATACGAAAGCGAAAATACCTACGCTATAATAGCCTACAAAATCTTAATAATAATACCTGCTGCTCGACGAGAAGAAATGTACCATAAGTATGCGCACAAAGAGTCGAGACTGCCTTGCTCGCCGCGCGAGCCACGTGCCAACGCGTCATCGTAAGAATGCGCTAGGGTTGTACTGTTACTTATGTTATTATTGTAATAAAACGAATGTTGCGAATCAACCATATTTTATATTAGTCAATCAAATATTTAAAAACAACACTTATAATACCTGACTCAAAAAACTCCTTAATTTACGATTTATCTACTTATGTTCAAAGAAATAAATAGTGACAAAATTCATAAAGATAGATTTATAATACTACTCACCTTTCTTCGTACCTAAGTAGGCTATGTTTAACTTAGTATGTAATTAGATAAGACTACCCACCTGTTTTAAGGGAGTCCCCTCTGCCAACAAACTGTCATGCAGTTTGGCAGAAGAAATTAATGTAAGGTAGGGTTTATTTCGTCTGAATAAATGTTTTTTTTTTTTTTTTTTTATTTCGTCTCTCGGAAATGAAAAAACCGGCCAAGTGCGAGTCGGACTCGCCCACCGAGGGTTCCGTACTTTTTAGTATTTGTTGTTATAGCGGCAACATAAAAAAATACATCATCTGTGAAAATTTCAACTGTCTAGCTATCACGGTTCATGATATACAGCCTGGTGACAGACGGACAGCGGCAGCGGAGTCTTAGTAATAGGGTGCCGTTTTTACCCTTTGGGTAAGGAACCCTACAAAACGACAAATTTTCTTTTGTTTTTTGACTTTTACACCCATCTACTGCACAATAATTACGTGGTTTCGGCATTTCGAAGCGTAAGCGCGGGAAACGTGCGGTGCGAGCGCTCA
The DNA here is from genome assembly GCF_947568885.1 of Cydia strobilella. Classification (NCBI taxonomy): domain Eukaryota; kingdom Metazoa; phylum Arthropoda; class Insecta; order Lepidoptera; family Tortricidae; genus Cydia; species Cydia strobilella. The sequence continues at coordinate 1,788,917 of NC_086054.1, forward strand.
GGCGGGCGTTCGGCGGCCCTCTGTCGATTATATCGTCGACGATACGCCGAGCGGTAGGCATATAGCGCGTGACTTTGAGCGAGTGAAGGAGGCCTGGCTAGGGGTTAATTAATTCTAATCTTTAATTAAAAGCGTAGTACCCTTGTTTTAAGCTGTTTCTTCAGATAATATGTACCTATACTATTTCGCAGAAGACCTCCGCCGAATCTTGCGTATACGCACACCCGAGTCGTCTTACCAAGCGTGTCACGGCCTTCTCGGAAAAGTGATACTGGAGAAAAATCCGTTCGGCAAGCCAAGGAAGGAGCCCAAATACGGCCTTTGGCGTACACCACATTACTACACCTACTATCACCTCTAGAGAAATGTTTGCCTCATTTACCATCTAATTAACCTAATAAATTTTTTGTTACCGAGTTATGCCTGTGTTTTATATCATATCTATGTGACCAATTTGTGAAGTGAAGCCTCGGAAGGAGTCCAAATATGGACTTTGGCAAACCAAATCAAATCCAAATGAACAATATAAAAAATGTATCTTTCATAATCATCATCAAAAGTCAATTCTACTAGCAAACATAAGGAAACAACCAAAATTTGGATCAGATTACTTTGCCCCCACAGAAAACCGTCTGTGTTTGTGTTTGCCCCACATGTGGATAAAATGCAACTTTCTCATTACTTTTTGAACAATCAACAGGGCTTTTCCCTTTTACCAGTTGGTGTGGTAAATATGTGTTTATCGGGAGTTTCATACTTAGTAAAAACCAAAAGAAGTACAAATAATATAATTTATTTTATACATTAATCGTGTGCATAACAAAATAACTGACGTTCTATGAGAATATGGCGGCCGCGACCTTCGAAATTCAAAAATTGTAAACTCGATATGCAAGAGCGATACAAACAGAAATATATACTTTCGAATTTCGATTTTCGCTGTAACCGTCAAGTGGCTCAAAACCACGAACTTTACTTAGCACAGCCTTCCTTAAAAGGGAATTCATATATTTATTTTTAAAAATTATTGAGAAGCGATCAGCGCAAAAATACTGAAATGACCAAAGTAAAACCGAAATGATGTATTTCCCTTGTCGGTTGGTTGTAAGGGAAAATCTACCTGTGATATGTTTACCTTTCCTTAGATCAATTTCAGCATTTATGGCCTTAAGTTCAACTCAACGTTAATATTATTTCACATTATTGTTCTTTACGGTAATCGATTAAAAATTAATAATTGTTTAAAACATTATTACCACCAATAATAATTAAAACACAAAATTAAGTGAGGTAAAACAGATTTTACTATCTTTTATTTTACCCCAGAAATGGGGTGAAATTAAGTTTGTATAATTACCCCACTCGAATACGAACAGTTTTCTGAAATTCAATTAAGTGAATAAGTTTACTTACGATAACTTTTTACACATAAATACAATTGTAGAAAAATGGCATCGATGTTATAACATTAAATAAATTAAGCTCCTTTTTCTGAAAGACACTACTATGACCGTGTCATGCAAAACTAAACACGCACTCGATCGCGTTGACAATAGAGGCGTGCTCAGATGTTTGTGAGCGCCTTGGCCGCTCCGATATATCTGATGACGACTGTATCTGCAAATGTTAAACTTACGAAGTGTCGTATTTTTTTTTGAAATTTTTGGCAATTTTTTTGAAAATTTCCATTATGGAAAAAGGAAATATTATTCACAATCCACTGTAATATAAGCATAGGCAAAAGGCCGTTGTAAAGTATTCAAAATGGCGATATTTTGCACATTTTTGTGTAGGAAAAGGAAACGAAATAATTTACATTACCACTAACTATAAAAAGGAGGTATTTACCGTATATATTTTTTTAATACCACGTCGGTGTGAAACAAGTATACGGCCCGCCGTAGCCTATGGATGCCTGCAACTCTAGGGGTATAGTGTCTTTCAAGTGTTATGTCACGATAACAATACATTATATATACGTAAGCATCTATATACGGTATCTATTTACAATTTAAGCTACATATAATTAATGTCATTAACGGGTGTAACGCGATTAAATTTCATTATTTTACCTTTTTCCGACGTTTCAGCCAGGTTGCACTAGCTGTGGTCACGGAAGACTGACGTCCCAGCAAAATGTCCGTGACCACAGCTAGTGCAACCTAGCTGAAACGTCGGAAAAAAGGTAAAATGATGAGATTTTATCGCGTTAGACCCGTTAATGGCATTAATTATGTGTTCAAAACGCAAGAGTTTAGTGTTAGTCTCGATCAGTCATCGCATATCCATTTTAAAATAAATTTACCTAATATACATTTTGATTATTTATAAAAATGGTAAAGGCCTGTGCACACCGGATGCGTACATGTGCGTAGACGTCACGCGCGTTGTATTATGTAGATCCTTATAAGAGACGGCACACCGCCAGGCCTCCTTCACTCGCTCAAAGTCACGCGCTATATGCCTACCGCTCGGCGTATCGTCGACGATATAATCGACAGAGGGCCGCCGAACGCCCGCCTGAGCGCTCGCACCGCACGTTTCCCGCGCTTACGCTTCGAAATGCCGAAACCACGTAATTATTGTGCAGTAGATGGGTGTAAAAGTCAAAAAACAAAAGAAAATTTGTCGTTTTGTAGGGTTCCTTACCCAAAGGGTAAAAACGGCACCCTATTACTAAGACTCCGCTGCCGCTGTCCGTCTGTCACCAGGCTGTATCTCATGAACCGTGATAGCTAGACAGTTGAAATTTTCACAGATGATGTATTTTTTTATGTTGCCGCTATAACAACAAATACTAAAAAGTACGGAACCCTCGGTGGGCGAGTCCGACTCGCACTTGGCCGGTTTTTTCATTTCCGAGAGACGAAATAAAAAAAAAAAAAAAATCATTTATTCAGACGAAATAAACCCTACCTTACATTAATTTCTTCTGCCAAACTGCATGACAGTTTGTTGGCAGAGGGGACTCCCTTAAAACAGGTGGGTAGTCTTATCTAATTACATACTAAGTTAAACATAGCCTACTTAGGTACGAAGAAAGGTGAGTAGTATTATAAATCTATCTTTATGAATTTTGTCACTATTTATTTCTTTGAACATAAGTAGATAAATCGTAAATTAAGGAGTTTTTTGAGTCAGGTATTATAAGTGTTGTTTTTAAATATTTGATTGACTAATATAAAATATGGTTGATTCGCAACATTCGTTTTATTACAATAATAACATAAGTAACAGTACAACCCTAGCGCATTCTTACGATGACGCGTTGGCACGAGGCTCGCGCGGCGAGCAAGGCAGTCTCGACTCTTTGTGCGCATACTTATGGTACATTTCTTCTCGTCGAGCAGCAGGTATTATTATTAAGATTTTGTAGGCTATTATAGCGTAGGTATTTTCGCTTTCGTATGGGAATGATGTATCTGTTACGTAGTAACTATTTATTAATCTGTGACACCGCTTGCGCACGTGCTCGTCTCCGCACACGTATCCGGTGTGCTCTGGCGTTAAGTATTCTTTTGATAGTTAAAAACTATGTTTTGATAAGGTAGGTTGAGTTTCACTTAAACTATCGTGAGACATATTTCAAAATATTTATCAGTACGGTTTTTACTCACTATTATTTTTAGTCGCTTTTGGCGACATGTTGCGAGCGACGAGGCGGGCGGCGCGGGCAGT